>NC_079454.1:52389253-52401753 GCF_903798145.1 Danio aesculapii | reverse complement strand
GTGTGCGTGTGTGTGCGTGCGTGTGCGTGTGTGTACTTCTTGGGGACCCCCTCGAAAATGTGATGGTTCATCCCATTTAATAAATTCAAATATATGTGTAAATAAAATACAAAACATACGTTTATTGTTTAAAAATAGTTTCATTTAAATTTAATTATTTTAAATTAAATTCTTTATTTTACCATTTATATATGAAATCATAATTATAAAAAATATATTCTGTGTTTTCTAATGATTTTTAAACATCCATTCATCCATCCACACTGTAAAAAAAGTTGACTTGACTTAAAATATTAAGGCAACAAACTTTAGGACATTTGAGTTTATTCAACTTAAATTGATCAAGTGCAGTAATTGGGTTGAAAGTTGAGTCAACTCAAAAATGTTCTGAAGTTTGTTACCTTAATATTTTAAGTCAAGTAAACTTTTTTATCTGTCTGTCTTGTCTGTCTGTCTGTCTGTACTGTAAAAAACATTTGATTCAACTTAATATTTTAAGGCAACAAACTTCAGTACATTTTTGAGTTGACTCAAATCAATTTAGTGCAGTAATTGGGTTGAAAATCTGTCTGTCTGTCTGTCTATCCGTCTATCCATCTGTTTGTCTGTCTATCTGTCTGTCTATCTATTTATCCAACTATACTGTAAAACATTTGACTCAACAAACTTCAGTACATTTTTGAGTGGACTCAAATCAATTAAGTGGAGTAATTGGGTTGAAAATCTGTCGCTCTGTCTATCCGTCTATCCATCTATCCCTCTATCCCTCTATCCATCTATTTGTCTGTTTATCTGTCTGTTTATCTATTTATCCATCTGTACTGTAAAAACATTTGACTCAAACTTCAGTACATTTTTGAGTTTATTCAACTCAAATCAATCAAGTGCTGTAATTGGGTTAAAAGTTGAGTCAACTTTTTTTTAGTCTATTTATGTCTGTCTGTCGTTCTATCGTTCTGCCTGTCTGTGTTCATGCAGTAAAAAAGACATTTAATATATTTGTATTATTTTATTATTATTGTATTAATTTATTTGACATATTAATAAAGATACATTACCAAAATAATACATTTATGTGCAATCTATAGTCTGTTTATTCAATACTAAATACATTTAAAATATCAAATTATTTGTATTTTACGTATTTGTGGAATAATTTATAATAATGAATTAATATTGAGTTAATTTACAATAATTTATTTGTTTATACAGTTATTATTAAAATTGATTAGTATGATTTATTAAACTTTTTTAATGTTTATTTATTTATGTTTTTATAGTATTAATAATATAGAGCAGAGATACCCAAAGTAGGGCCCGCAGGCCAAAGTTGGCCCATGGTAACTTTTGATTTGGCCCACCACCCATCTGAAAAGAGAGGGGGAATGATGGGAAGGGTGTTGGGGCGAATGCTTTTGACAGAGATTGTCATTTCAAATTTAACGTAACCTTTTGTTTCTTTGTTTTATTGCTGAGCTACAAAAATCCCCAACTGAAATTAAATGATTCAATTAAATGCTGTAAATGACAATCAGACTATCTGCTCTATTGGCAGATAGCGGCACTGGTAAATAATGGTAAAGGCAGGAGCAGCTCGACTAGTGTATTCAGCATTGAACTCCATTGTGTTATATATGAGATTGTTTATGTTTGTACTGTAATAAGTTCATTATAAAATCATACTGCATTAGTTAATATGATTTAAAGTAACATTTTCTAGTGATTGTTAAATATTACAGATTAAATTAGTATATACGAAATATTATGTATATACCGTTTGGTATATATTCGGCACACAGCCCTCATTCAAGGTTGCTTTTTGGCACTTTATAGGAAAACCTTTGAGCACCCCTGATATAGAGTTTACAAAAGACTACATTCCCATTATAAATTAAATAAAAGAAGTTTATGATTGGGAATATTTGATTTGTTAAAAACACAATGCCAGTAGTCAAAAACTCTTAGAGGTGCTACAAAAGGCTGATTTATGGATTTGAATGTGTGTTGTTAGGCCTGTCACGATAAGGAAATTTTGTTGTGTGATATATTGTGACAGAAATTGTTAAATATAAGCAATATTATTGTCCTTTTGAGATCATTTTATGCCACCGATTATTTATTTATTTATTTATTTATTTATATATATATATTAACAGCGTAATACTACAAATAGCCATAAACGCTTTCAAATACGTGTTATAAGGCTATTTAGATTGTTTAACTTGATGTTAAAGAGCTAAATGTCTGAATATATCTACTAATAAATGTCCTTGTAGGTAAATGTCCAATTATAAACGTTGACACAGGTGAGGTTGAACCTAAATGTCAGTGTAAAATGGCTTTAACGTCATTTGTGAATTTGTAAATATATATTGCAACGGTAGAAATGATTGAGGTCATCAAGTATTGCATGATAAGTTGATGCATTGATTATTTTGACTGGCCTATGTGTTGTGATGTGATTTGCATGTTTTTGGTGAGTTTCACCTCTGAAGGTCTTGTCCACAAGGGGGAGCCACTTTAACATTAATTCCCATTGTGAGTTCGTATAGTTTAGGGGGCTGAAGTAAAGAGTTGGTTAGCAGTGAGGCTGAATGTGAAATATAGCCAGCAAAGCAGATTATATGAGTCTCCAATGTGTTTGTGCTTTATTTTCTCTTTACTCTGGATGACAGTAAACACTGGCCAGCAGCACAAAGAGCCTGAAATCCTATATCCAGATTCAGCTCTGGTGATTCGTCACTTGTGTCGCTTCTCATTGGTCCGAGCCACGATTCTGCTGATTTTACTTTCCGCTTGCACAGTATGTGTCCCTCCGAATGGGACGTCCAAAAGGCATAAAAACCAATAAGGAAAACAGATGTTGTGCTCTAACTCTGGGCTTTCATGATAAGAGGCTGTAAAAGCGATCGGGGACAGAAATATGGCTGAAGATACATACTTTTCTTCTGCTGGAGGGTTTGTTGGTGGCTGGTTTAGTATGGAGCCAGATCAGTCTCAAAAAGCATAGTAGATGCACAGTTCATGACTACAAACAGCAATTCATAAATAGACAAATCTGTTCCTAAATTCAAAATGCGATGCACAAATGCAATTAGTAAATTTAAAAAGCTAATCATAAATGCACAAATGCAAATCATATATTCAAAACACGAATCATAAATGCTTTTCGCAAATTTGAAATCCAAATCATAAATCCACAAATGCAATTAGTAAATTTAAACACCAATCATAAATGCACAAATTCAATTCGTGATTTCAACACGCAAATCTGAATACACAAATACTTTTGTAAATTCAAAACGCAGTTCATAACTGAACAAATCCTTTTTGTAAATTCAAAAAGCAATTTATAAATGCACAAATGTAATTCATAAATTCAAAACGCAAATCATAAATGCACAAATCCAATTTGTAAATTCAAAAACGCAAATCATAAATGTACAAATGCAATTCGTAAATAAAAAAAAACGCAAATCATAAATGTACAAATGCAATTCGTAAATTAAAAAAAAACACAAATCATAAATGTACAAATGCAATTCGTGAATAAAAAAACGCAAATCATAAATGAACAAATCCAATTCGTGAATTCAAATCGCAAATCAAAAATGCACAAATCCTTTTCGCACATTCAAAAACACAAATCAAAATGCACAACTGCAATTCGTAAATTAAAAACACAAATCAAAATGCACAAATGCAATTCGTAAATTAAAAAAAACACAAATCATAAATGCACAAATGCAATTCGTAAATTCAAAACACAAATCATAAATGCACAAATGCAATTCGTAAATTAAAAAACACAAATCATAAATGCACAAATGCAAATCGTAAATTCAAAACGCAAATCATAAATCCACAAATGCAATTCGTAAATTAAAAAAAAGTCAAATCAAAAATGCACAAATGCAATTCGTAAATTAAAAAAAAACGCAAATCATAAATGAACAAATGCAATTCTTTAATTAAAAAAAACACAATTCATAAATGCACAAATGCAATTCGTAAATAAAAAAACACATATCATAAATGCACAAATGCAATTCGTAAATTAAAAAAAACGCTAATCATAAATGTACAAATGCAATTCGTAAATTAAAAAAAAACGCTAATCATAAATGTAGAAATGCAATTCGTAAATAAAAAAACGCAAATCATAAATGTACAAATACAAGTCATAAATAAAAAAAAACGCAATTCATAAATGCACAAATCCTTTTCGCACATTCAAAAACACAAATCATAAATGCACAAATCCAATTCGTAAATTCAAAACGCAAATCATAAATGCACAAATGCAATTCGTTAATTAAAAAAAACAAATCATAAATGCACAAACGCAATTCGTAAATTAAAAAAAAACGCAAATCATAAATGAACAAATGCAATTCTTTAATTAAAAAAAACACAATTCATAAATGCACAAATGCAATTCGTAAATAAAAAAACACATATCATAAATGCACAAATGCAATTCGTAAATTAAAAAAAACGCTAATCATAAATGTACAAATGCAATTCGTAAATTAAAAAAAAACGCTAATCATAAATGTAGAAATGCAATTCGTAAATAAAAAAACGCAAATCATAAATGTACAAATACAAGTCATAAATAAAAAAAAACGCAATTCATAAATGCACAAATCCTTTTCGCACATTCAAAAACACAAATCATAAATGCACAAATCCAATTCGTAAATTCAAAACGCAAATCATAAATGCACAAATGCAATTCGTTAATTAAAAAAAACAAATCATAAATGCACAAACGCAATTCGTAAATAAAAAAAAAACAAATCATAAATGCACAAACGCAATTCGTAAATAAAAAAAACACAAATCATAAATGTACAAATGCAATTCGTAAATTCAAAACACAAATCATAAATGTACAAATGCAATTTGTTAATTAAAAAAAAAAACACAAATCATAAATGTACAAATCCAATTCTTAAATTCAAAACGCAAATCAAAAATGCACAAATTAATTTCGTAACTTCGAAGTCTCTTTTGCAGTTATGAATTGTGTTTTGAATTTACGAATTGCATTTTGTAAATGTGAATTGTGCTGTGCATGTATAAATTTCATTTTGAGACTGATCTGCCTCCACAGGTTGTGAAAAACATATGCTCATAATCATAAATGTACAAATGCAATTCGTAAATAAAAAAAAACGCAAATCATAAACGTACAAATGCAATTCGTAAATTAAAAAAAAACACAAATCATAAATGTACAAATCCAATTCGTGAATTCAAATCGCAAATCAAAAATGCACAAATCCTTTTCGCACATTCAAAAACACAAATCAAAATGCACAACTGCAATTCGTAAATTAAAAAAAAACACAAATCAAAATGCACAACTGCAATTCGTAAATTAAAAAAAACACAAATCAAAATGCACAACTGCAATTCGTAAATTAAAAAAAACACAAATCATAAATGCACAAATGCAATTCGTAAATTCAAAACGCAAATCATAAATGAACAAATCCAATTCGTAAATTCAAATCGCAAATCAAAAATGCACAAATCCTTTTCGCACATTCAAAAACACAAATCAAAATGCACAACTGCAATTCGTAAATTAAAAAAAAACACAAATCATAAATGCACAAATGCAATTCGTAAATAAAAAAAAACAAATCATAAATGCACAAATGCAATTTGTGAATTCAAAACGCAAATCAAAAATGCACAAATCCATTTCATGAATTTAAAACGCAATTCATAAATGCACAAATCCTTTTCGCACATTCAAAAACACAAATCATAAATGCACAAATGCAATTCGTAAATTCAAAACGCAAATCATAAATCCACAAATGCAATTCGTAAATTAAAAAAAAAGTCAAATCAAAAATGCACAAATGCAATTCGTAAATTTAAAAAAAAGTCAAATCAAAAATGCACAAATGCAATTCGTAAATTTAAAAAAAAACGCAAATCATAAATGAACAAATGCAATTTGTAAATAAAAAAAAACACAAATCATAAATGCACAAATGCAATTCGTAAATTTAAAAAAAAACGCAAATCATAAATGAACAAATGCAATTCGTAAATAAAAAAAAACACAAATCATAAATGAACAAATGCAATTCGTAAATTTAAAAAAAAACGCAAATCATAAATGAACAAATGCAATTCGTAAATAAAAAAAAACACAAATCATAAATGAACAAATGCAATTCGTAAATAAAAAAAAACACAAATCATAAATGAACAAATGCAATTCGTAAATAAAAAAAAACACAAATCATAAATGCACAAATGCAATTCGTAAATTTAAAAAAAACACAAATCATAAATGCACAAATGCAATTCGTAAATTTAAAAAAACCCTAATCATAAATGCACAAATCCAATTTGTAAATTCAAAAACGCAAATCATAAATGTACAAATGCAATTCGTAAATAAAAAAAAACGCAATTCATAAATGCACAAATGCAATTCGTAAATTAAAAAAAATACAAATCATAAATGTACAAATTAATTTCGTAACTTCGAAGTCTCTTTTGCAGTTATGAATTGTTTTGAATTTGCGAATTGCATTTTGTAAATGTGAATTGTGCTGTGCATGTATGAATTTCATTTTGTAAACGCATTGTTTTTGAGACTGATCTGCCTCCACAGGTTGTGAAAAACATATGCTGGAATAGTTGGCGGTTCATTCCGCTGTGGCAACCACTGATAAAACTGAAGGAAGATGAATGAATGAATGAGTCTCTTCACTACTCTTAGTGTTTTACAGATTTAGGAGCTAGCTTTAGTGCTAAAACACTTAGCAAAAATGTAGGAATCCAAAATTTAGGCCTTGCATGCACACTATTTGTACGATTTTCTCCCAAATCTGTGAATTAGTTTTAAACTTGCTTGAGTTTCTTTATTCTGTCTTTATTCTGTTTGTTCTTGAGAAAAGCTTGAAAACTTGTGGCCTTTGACTTCCATAGCATTTGTTTTTCCTACTGTGGATGTCAGTGGTAACAGTATTTTCAGCATTCCTCAAAGTATCTTCTTTTGTGTTCAACAGAACCAAGAAACTTACAGAATTGTCATGTCTGAGTGAGCTATGCATTTGTTTATGACATCAGATTGATTCAGGCAGCCGATATTTGAGTGTGATGCGGTTTTCGGGTTTGACTGAGAGTTGAAGGGTGAACTGCAGTCAGACGCGGGTCACTGATGTCTGTTTCACCTTTACTAGTAGCAGAAGCAGATCGAGTTACAAGTGCAACCCGAACAACTGGCAATTAAACAGCTAGCTGGAGGAAGAGAGGAAATTAGACATTAGCCACAGTTTGCTTTTGGAGACCTGATGGAGGCTTAAATGTCAAGCTCATTCTCAGTGTTTGTCTAAACAGTGGATCATTGGTGGTAATGATGAAAATAATGTTCAGTTTTTTTGCACAGAACTCAATGTATCATCAGTAACGCACATACGTGTTCATTTAGTTTTGCCTGTGTGAGTTTCCTGACCTCAGTTTCATTTTAGGAATCGCCAAAGTTTCAGCTAAACCTTTCTTAACGTTCTGCTAAAGAAAAAAGGTCACTGATATTTTAAGGTGTGTCATTATTTCAGATAAATGAACAGCGAAAGTAGTTCCGGCAGGTTTTGAGTGCATCACAGCTCCATATCACTACGCTCAAAAATCACATCAAAACACAACAGAAGGAGATGTGGAAGACACTAGTGCTACACACAGGAGCAGTCTGAGGACAAAAACCTGACAAACGTCTCAAATACAACATCTAAACATTGACTTTAAATGTAGAGGCCAGAGTATAAGCAGAATAATTGACTCGGTTTGTTGAGTTATAAGTAATAATGCACCTTGATCGCATCACCAGCATTATTTTTTTAACCATTAAGCAATCATGACAAGCTAAATATCATTTGAAAGCTTAAAATGTCTAGTTTCCATACCTATTGATTGATTTTTTTGATCGCTGTTGAGCATCTGTTATTCATCAATTTGTGAAAAAATGATCATCATAGTTGTAAAGCATTACTTTGCTACAGCAATCCACATGCTAGCTGTTTTTAGGGGCTAAATTCAAATCAAATACCACCAAACTTTCCATATTACTTTGAAATTTGATGTCTACTTTACAAATATTGTCAAAAGTATGAAATAAAATGGTTCATATTCCTCAAAGCGTATATAGTAATAGGGGGCGCTCTTGTATGGTTAACAATAGAAACAGAATATCATCTGCTGGTGATATCTGGTACTGCGGCCAAATAAAATCTTACTGATAGTTTCAGCTAAACCTTTCTTAACGTTCTGCTAAAGAAAAAAGGTCACTAATATTTTAAGGTGTGTCATTATTTCTGATAAATGAACAGCTGAAGTAGTTCCGCCAGGTTTTGAGTGCATTACAGCTACATATCACTACGCTGAATGATTTGAGTTGTTTCACTGCTACAACAGTCAAAGATCACATCAAAACACAACAGAAGGAGATGTCGAAGAGACTAGTGCTACACACAGGAGCAGTCTGAGGACAAAAACCTGACAAACGTCTTAAATACAACATCTAAACATTGACTTTAAATGTGGAGGCCGGAGTATAAGCAGAATAATTGACTCGGTTTGTTGAGTTATAAGTCATAATGCACCTTGATCGCATCACCAGCATTATTTTTCTAACCATTAAGTAATCATGACAAGCTATATATCATTTGAAAGCTTAAAATGTCTAGTTTGCATACCTATTGATTGATTTTTTGATCGCTATTGAGCATCTGTTATTTATCAATTTGTGAAAAAAATGATCATCATAGTTGTAAAGCATTACTTTGCTACAGCAATCCACATGCTAGCTGTGTTTAGGGGCTAAATTCAAATCAAATACCACCAAATTTTCCATATTACTTTGTAATTTGATGTCTACTTTACAAATATTGTCAAAAGTATGAAATAAAATATTCCTCAAAGCGTATATAGAAATAGGGGGCGCTCTTGTATGGTTAACAATAGAAACAGAACATCATTTGCTGGTGATATCTGGTACTGCGGCCAAATAAAATCCTACTGATAGCTCAGTTTCTGAGATATCAACTTCAAATTTGGACTATAATTTGTTCAAGCATTTATTCTAAATAGTCACGGTGGCGTAGTGGGTAGCACGATCATCTCACAGCAAGAAGGTTGCTGGTTCGAGCTCCGGCTGGGTCGGTTGGCATTTCTGAGTTTGCATGTTCTCCCCCGTGTTCGCATAGGTTTCCTCCGGGTGCTCCAGTTTCCATGATTAATAAAGGGACTAAGCTGAAAAGTAAATGAATGAATGATGTTAAAATATACAATTGTTGTTTTATTATTTTCATAATTGTTATTTAACCAATAGGTGGCGACAACCAGCCATCAAAAATATGCCAGTGAATAATTCTTCGAAAATGATCTTCTAGCAATGAAACATGAAGTTTTATGAGTGAAGAACTGAAGCATTTATTGAAAATGAGACTAAAATAAATATGGGCTTACAAATTGTGTCAGGTTTCTACATTTAGTGTTATCAGCAACAGCAGTAGTAACAGTGAATTATTCCCAGAACTGAATATTTTACAGTTTATTTTTATTCAGCTGATTATTTCTTCAGTTTATTTCTAATAAAATGACAGCTTCTAAGTTCTGTTTGTTAAAAATAAGTGTCTTTCAGTGCTGTTTTTTTGTAATAAATGGAAATCAAATGACATTTCTCCTCCCCTGTTTGGCAGATCCGAAAGATGGTCCAATCTGTGACTAAAAAAAAAAACAGTGTGATCTGAACTGTGAGATTTGTGATCTGTTACACCTCTAGTTAACTAGGCAGGTTGTTGGACAATATTATTTACAGTTGTCTCTATTTGAAGTGGATCAAAAGTGTGTTTCAAAATAGTCCTAAGACAATTATGGGTGTTGTTCAATTGCTTTAAGATAACTTTGAAGTTTTGATCCACTTCAGAGAACTATATCTATATACACAGTTGATATGATTCGTCTTCCTGTGAATTTATTTTTTGTTTTTCCAATATTTCCCAAATGCTGTTGAACAGGTTCAGGAAATTTTCACAGTATTTCCTATAATATTTTTTCTTCTGGAGAAAGTCTTATTTGTTTTATTTCAGCTAGAATAAAAGCAGTTTTTAATTGTTTTAAAGCCATTTTAAGGTCAATATTATTAGCCCCCTTAAGCAATATTTGTTTTGGATTGTCTACAGAACAAACCACTGTTATACAATGACTTGCTTAATTACCCTAACTTTACCCTAATTAACCTAGTTAAGCCTTTAAATGTCACTTTAAGCTGTATAGAAGTGTCTTGAAGAATATCTAGTCTAATAATATTTACTGTCATCATGGCAAAGAGAAAACAAATCAGTTATTAGAAATGATTATTGAAATGCTGTAAAAATCTTCTTTGCGTTAAGCCCCGGTCAGATCACGTGATTTCGGCACGATTTCCTTGACACAGGGTGTCGTGGGGATTCGTAAATGACAAATGGGCATTGTGACAAAAGATTCAATCGTTTCTTCTCGTGTAATGTGAAAGTCTAGCATGTTTAATTTTTCTCTTGTTCTTCACGACGAGTTCCGTCACGTGGGTGACACTGAGCAAAAGGAGCACATCATTTTTCGGTTATATCAGTGGGTCCGTTAACGCGCCGGTCAGGTAATCAAAAAATAGGCTGCATATTAACTTATGGGTGGCTTTCTTGTGGATAAGATCAATCTTTGGTTATGCAAACTTTAACTACATTTTCTAAAATATGAAAGTGTTTTAAGCTATTTTATTTGACAGACTTCTGGAGAAACTCTTACTTGATTTATTTCTATTAGAATAAAAGCAGTTTTTAATTTTTTAAACACCATTTAAGGTCAATATTATTAGTCCCTTTAAGCAACATTTTTTTTTGATAGTCTACAGAACAAACCACTGTTATACAATTTACATTCACATTTAGTCATTTAGCAGACGCTTTTATCCAAAGCGACTTACAAATGAGGACAAGGAAGCAATTTACACAACTATAAGAGCAGCAGTGAACAAGTGCTATAGACAAGTTTCAGGTGTGTAAAGTCTAAGAAGCAAAGCATTAGTAATGTTTTTTTTTTTTTTTTGAGAGAGAGAGAGAGAGAGTACAGTTAGTGGTATAACCAGAGAGGCAGTTACAGATTAGGAAGGAAAGTGGAGACTAAACAGTTGCGTTTTTAGTTGTTTCTTGAAGACAGCAAGTGACTCGGCTGTTCTGATGTAGTTAGGGAGTTCATTCCACCAACTGGGCAGATTGAATGCGAGAGTTCGGGAAAGTGATTTCTTCCCTCTTTGGGATGGAACAACGAGGTGACGTTCATTCACAGAACGCAAGTTTCTGGAGGGCACATAAATCTGCAGAAGTGAGAGCAGATACGAAGGAGCAAAGCCAGAGGTCACTTTGTAAGCAAACATCAGAGCTTTGAATTTGATGCGGGCAGCAACTGGCAGCCAGTGCAAACGGGTGAGTAGCGGAGTGACATGTGCTCTTTTGGGTTCATCAAAGACCACTCGTGCAGCTGCGTTCTGAAGCAGCTGAAGAGGTTTGATAGAATTAGCTGGAAGCCCGGCTAGTATAGAGTTGCCTAATAACTTGTCTAATTACCCTAACCTGCCTAGTTAACCTAATTAACCTAGTTAAGCCTTTAAATGTCACTTTAAGCTGTATAGAAGTGTCTTGAAGAATATCTAGTCTAATATTATTTACTGTCATCATGGCAAAGATAAAATAAATTAGTTATTAGAGATGAGTTATTAAAACTATTATGATTTAGAAATGTGTTAAAGAAATCTACTCTCCGTTAAACAGAAATTGGGGAAAAAATAAACAGGGGGGCTAATAATTCAGGGGGCTAATAATTCTGACCTCAACTGTATGTCTGTGTCAATCTATCATGTACAGTTAATATGCTGCTGGTGATTGTCTCTCCACAGTGAGCTGTAGATGTGAGAAATGTAAATGCTGTTTAGAAGTCATCTGTAAGGTATTAGTGATATGCGTGTGTCAGATGTTGGTTCGCACAGCTGTCACCGGCTCCACATCTCAGATAATGGAGGCCGTCGAGCACAAACAGGTGTTGTGTGTTAGTTCTGCTTTTTTTTTTTTTAACCCCCCCCCCCCCAAATGTCACCGTCTGGATAGAGTTGTCAGAGCGCATTATTGTGAAATACGGCCGGGGCTTTCTGCTTGACTATTGCTACAAAACATTTTCTTTCCCTGAGGACTGAAGAATGGGAGAAATGCGCTCCAGGTGGACTGACCTCAGAAGTGAAGCCAGCAGGACGGAGGCTGTGAACTGCTGAAAGAGTCCTGCTGGCTTTGCTTTTTTAACCTGCTTTAGTTTAGCTGGTTGACTGGTGCGTTTCTTTATTAAACTAAAATAGTTTACAGTCTGTTCCCAAACCAGTGTTATTTTAGTGGCGTGAATGCATATAGCTTACATTTTGACCTCAAATTTTGAATCGGATTTTA
>NC_079454.1:52384253-52386753 GCF_903798145.1 Danio aesculapii | reverse complement strand
ATATATATACACATACATACATACATATATATATATACATACATATATATATATATATATATATATATATATATATATATATATATATATATATATATATATATATATATATATATATATATATATATATATACACATACATTCATATATATATGAATATATGTGTATATATATGTATATATATGTATATGTGTGTGTGTGTGTGTGACTGACTGCAGTCTCGATTCATCTGGTATTTCTCTCTATAATTTAAGCCTATAATGCAGAATTCTAGCCAACGTTTTTTTAACATTTTTTTTAAATATATTTGTTGATTATGTCTGTGTCAAAATTAAAGTGCACATTTTTGCTTGTATATATTATAATTTAGTTGCATAACAATTGTAATTTTTTCAATTGTCAGCTGTATTTAATGAAAAGTTATGCCGAATAGAAAGTGTATGTCAATAATTTTTAGTTTTTTGACACATTATTTAAAGTATGTGGCTAAGAAATGGCTGTTAACTTCTTTTTTTGGTGGGGGGGGCAAGTAAAAATCTGAACCAGCCTGATCAGAGCAGTGGAAAAAATCCTTCGGATTGAACCCTGTAACTAATTCATTCATTTTCTTTTTCGGCTTAGTCCTTTTATTAATCTGGGGTTGCCACAGTGGAATGAACCGCCAACTTATCCAGCATTTGTTTTACACAGCGGATGCTCTTCCAGGTGCAACCCAACACTGGAAAACATCCATACACACTCATTCACACACATACACTACTGCCAATTCAGCTTACCCAGTTCACCTATAGCGCATGTGTTTGGACTGTGCTGGAGCACCCGTAGGAAACCCACGCAACACAGGGAGAACATGCAAACACCACATAGAAATGCCAACTGACCCAGCTCGAATGTGCTACCTGCTGCGCCACCGTGACGTCCTTTTAAATGTTAATGCAAAAAGCATTGGCTCAGGTGTATAGTTGTTGTCAAGTCTGTGTGACCTTCAGTCGTCTTCATCGCTCAAGCTGTTGGCACTCATCATGCTTTCAGCTGATGTCTTGAAGACGGATGATCTGCTCAAGGTCTGAGCGCAGCGTCCAGAAGTCTGCAGCCTTAATTCAGTCGGATACACTGGAAAAAATGTGCAAATGCAAGTCATATTTGCGCGGCGGCGTCAGGAGTGTGTTTGTGAGCGCAGTAAATCTTCATGCACTGGACGGCAGGAGAGATCATTAGACTGACATTAACCAGAGCAAAAGATCTGGACGTCCACCAAACATCAGTGCCGCGCTCCAGCCTTTATTTGGGCTGTAATGATGAAGTTGTGAAATTAGTGTGTTTGCTGCTTCTGTTTGTCAAGCAAAACTTAATGAAGACTTTAGGAATACACACATTCTGCTGTCGTAGCAAACTTAATGATATACTATTTTTTGGAATAATAAATAATTGTGAACAAGCAAATTAATAAATGAGTTTGTTTATTTATTTACTCGTTTAATTAATCTGAATACATTTAAATGTTTTAGATTTATTTCTTTACTTAATTTTTTAAGTTTATTATTATTTTTTACTTATTTATTTGTTTGTTTAAACTGAATACGAAATGTTTTAGGGTTTAATTTATTTATTTAAATTGAATGCATTTTAATGCTTTAGGGTTTAATTAAAAAAAAAAGGATTTATTTAGATTTTTTTCATTTATTTATTGTTTAATTTAAGTGTTATACATGTTTTAGGGTTTATTTTATTTGTTAATTTATTTTAAATTTCAAGTTGGCTTTATTGTCATTTCAACAGTATACAGTGAATTGAAACAATGTTCCTCCAGGACCAAGGTGCCACATCAAACAACATAAATTGACAACATGACACAGGACTGTGCACTACGATAAAAAAATTGAGGCAATAAAATAAGATTAGATAGACTAAAATAAAAAATAAATAAGTGAAATAAGACTATGAATAAGAGCGCAAAGTGTAGTTTGTGCAGCACTTAGTGCAAATAAGACCAGTACACTACGGATATTGTGCAAATGGAGCAGATATAAATACTGTACATGTAAACATTTATCACTGAGGTAGAAAATCAATACATTTTAATGTTTATTCATTTATTATTTTTATTTTTTATTTATTTATTTATATTTTTTCATTTATTTAAACTGAATAGAAAATGTTTTAGGGTTTAGTTTATTTATTTTTGTTTGTTTATTTTTATTTATTTATTATTTTTATTTAAACTGAATACAAAATGTTTTAGACTTTAGTTTGTTTGTTTATTTTTTTAGTTTATTTTTATTTATTTATTTATTATGTTTATTTAATCTAAATGCAAAATGTTTTAGGGTTTATTTATTTTAATTTTAATTTTATTAATTTATTTAATCTGAATGCAAAATGTTTTAGGGTTTAGTTTATTTATTTATTTTTATTTTATTTTTATTTATTATTTTTATTTAATCTGAATGCAAAATGTTTTAGGATTTAGTTTATTTATTTATTTATTGTTATTTTATTT
>NC_079454.1:52376753-52379253 GCF_903798145.1 Danio aesculapii | reverse complement strand
TGTATTGGGGGGGCAAAAGAGTCAGTGAGGGGCAGAGTTCAAAAGGGAGACAGCTCTGGGGAAAAAGCTGTTCCTCAGTCTGCTAGTTTTTGTCCGGGGGAGCCTGAAGCGCCTGCCGGAAGGCAGGAGAGAAAACAGTCTGTGAGCAGGGTGAGAGGAGTCCTTAAGAATACTGCGTGCTCGGCGCAGACAATGTTTCTTCTGGATGTCCTCAATGGCTGGCAGTGTAGTCCCTGTGATGCGTTGGGCAGTTTTCACCACCCGCTGCAGTGCCTTACGCTCAGCAACAGAGCAGCTTCCATACCAGACTGTGACGCAGTTGGTCAGGATACTTTCTATTGTTCACCAAGACAACTGATGAAAGCTGGTTCTTCTTAAGTTGCCTCAAGAAGAATAGGCACTGGTGAGCCTTCTTGACCAGGCTGGAGGTGTTGGTGGTCCAGGAAAGGTCCTTTGAGATGTGGGTGCCCAGGAACTTGAAGGATGAGACAGGCTCAACGGCCATCCCATTAATGTGTATGGGATATTTTACCATATCGTCACTTTAGAATTATAAGGTTCTCTCTGTGTTCTGAATGATTTTAAGATATTGAGCTTCAAAGATTTGCAATCCATATAGCCAACAGTATGTGAGTAACAGTTATTTTTCATACATTAACATCACAGACAAACTAATTACACTCTAAATGTAAATGATCAAACTTCTCTTATTTGCAATTTGGAGTAAAATAACAGTAAATGCAGATAGAACCTTCTCATTCTGGAAAGTCCTTTTCCACTTGGAATTATAAGTTTCTATCTGGCAGATCATTCACTAAAGCATTACTTTTCAAGAAATATCACCATAAAATCTATGATTTGGTGTTGTAACAATATGTTAAGCTTGAGAAAGTTACATTTTTGCTTTCTATAACATTTATTTTATGTATATAAGGCTGTGCTAAATATTTTGTGCAGTGTAGATGTTAATTTTATCTAAATAATATGTTAATATTTACAACATTTTATGCTTTATATGAATTATTGAATTACATTGATTGAATTATATGCCCCATAAATTAAATCAAGTATTTGCTCTTCAAGGCTTAATATCAAATATAAAGACTTTAAAAGAAAACAGACAATGAGAAAATGAGTTTAATAAACCCTGAAAAATGTTTCACTTACCATATACACACAAGTAAAAATATTTCACATTTAATGTAGAATTTTTTAAACAATGTAAACGTAACATTTCATCTCAATGTCAAAAAATGCTTCTAAATCATCACATTTACACACTTCTCAATTTTGTGTGGTGTGGCAGCATTATTTAGTCAACTCTCATTGTTTGATTTTGTGTTTCTTTCTGGTCTTTCCTGCTGTCCATGGAGCAGTCTGGTGAAATAGCAAAGAAATCTGATCCTAATTGGTCCTTGTGCGTGTATTAAAAATGCTGATTGGCTCACAGAAAGAACCTTATAGGGTCAAGCTAGAGTTCAACTTTGTAGATAAACCATTTTTGTTTTTTAAATAAAAAGTCTTAAAGTAAGCAACTAATACAAAAACATCCAATAATGTAAATACGCTGTCATTTAATAAGAATGTGAATAACTCAATTTTGACAAAAATGTCAGAACCTTATAATTCTAAGGTGACGATATTCTTATAAAATGAAGGTATTGTTTACATTTTAAGACTTTTTAAAACAAAAAAATGTTACACACATATTGTTGGCTATATGGATTGCAAAAACTTTAAAGCTCAATATCTCAAAATCATTCAGAGCGCAGAGAGAACCTTATAATTCCAAGATGACAAAATGTTTAGGAATTAACAATAATAATAGGCTACTCATATTAACCTTTATTTTACATGTAAAGAATCCTGAGAAAGAATCGTCATCTTGATTTTAAGCAAAAAATAAATAAAAAATCGTGATTCACATTTTAGCCTGAATCGTGCATCCCTAAAGGATACCATTAATCGGTTAAAGACCTACTCTTTTAGTTAACGGTGACTCTGTTATTATGAGCATCGTATGCATAAGTGAAGTGAGCATGTTTTGGACTATTTATCTTGTATTTTTTTTGTTTCTAAAACCTCAGGTGGATTAAATATAATCTAAAGTGTATTTTCAGACCAAGAAAGCATTATTTCAGTTAAACAGCCGTGTTTAGATGCATTTTTCCACACTGCTTTTTCCTAACTAAACACCAGTAACAATAGAGTGCATGCACATTTATGTTCAGTGTGTGTGTGTGTGCAAAACTTCACAGGTCTCTGTGTCAGTGGAATGTCTGTGTTTACTAGGCAAACGCTGCTGTCAATCCAGAGCGAGTGATTGAGTGAGGAATGAGAGAAATGCAGACATCAATCACACCTCTCTACTTCAATATCATTCAGGAAGACGCCATCATTTCTCTGTTTTTATGTGGACAGGTGTGAGAGTGTCGGGACCGTTGTTTGCTGGACATCACTCAAGCAAACTTGCTATCGGCAGAAACCCTGTTAGAAGATT
>NC_079454.1:52331753-52371753 GCF_903798145.1 Danio aesculapii | reverse complement strand
GAAGTTAAGCTTGTTAGCTCAGGATTCTCTGAAAGTAAATCTGACAGCTGCTTTTACCTCAGAAACATAAGAAATGGGGCCTGACGTCTGCAAATATGACTGCGGGTCGCGATTATTATGGAAAACTCATATTTGTAATGCCGTGTGTGTTTTTTTTTCTCTGTCAAATGCTAATGATGTGACTTGGCTCTAATGTGGACCACATGCTTCACGCAGTAAACATCTGCTAATGGATCCTGGATGCAGTTAAAATAGGTACCTATGCAGGAAAAAATGCATTGATGTAGGCTGGAGATGACAGGAATCGGCGGATGAATGTAGTTAGTGCTGGTTGTTCAGTCAAGCAGTATGATGTTTGTGCTACTTGTTGACTATCGTGTTCTGTTGAGAAGATGTGTTTCGTTACTTCAAAACTTTACCAATTGTGAGGTTTTTTAGCTTTATGTTAAACTTTTTTTCGATTAATCTTTGTTTGTATAGCGCTTTTACAGTGTAGATTGTTTTAAAGCAGCTTAAAATAGAAGTTCTAGTAAAGTGAAACTGTGTCAGTCCAGTTTTCAGAGTTTAGTTCAGGTCAGTGTTTAATTTTCACTGCTGAAAGTCCAAACACTGAAGAGCAAATCCATCGATGCCAAACTACAAATCCCAAACCAAGCAAGCCAGTGGTGACTGGAGGAACACACTTCACCGATTGACCAAAGTGAAGGAAAAAACCTGACGAGAAACCAGGCTCAGTTGTCTCTTTTTCTCTATCTCTCCACATGAGCGGAGATCAGGTGCAGCTGTGAGAGGGGCGGCGCCAGTTATAAAAGCGTGCTGTTTGCGCTCTTCATCGAGTTCTCTTCCGGTTTCCCCTTGCTGTTGTGTGTGTGAGCAGATCGCTCTAAGTTCTCTGTGTGGCAGTGATATCTTTCTGTCTGAAACCTTTTTCCAAAGTCATCTGGTGAGATACTCTGTTAAATACGGTACTAGGACGGTAACTTGCGTTAGCGGTGGCTGATCGTTTGTTTCATGTCTACAACCCTGTTTCAAAGTAATCTGGTGAGATACTCTGTTAAATACGGTACTAGGACGGTATTCTGTTAGCTGTGGCTAAATGTTTACTTACTGCTGAATGATCTAAGGGAAGGCCCCTTTTTCTTTTGTCCAGTTTTCTCTTGTTTAATGGATAGTTATGGAGGTTAGAATTGTTTTTCATTTACGGAACTTTATTTTCGGTTTTAGGTAAGAAATTTAATAATAGGTAGTGTACCTTGTTTTGTTTATTGTTTTGGCCTTTTTGTTCCCTGCTTCCTATACTGGAATTTTTGTTTAATAAATTTGTTACCCCTTTTTCGCAACTTGGCCTGTGTGTGAGTGCTTGGGGAACAGGAACGGGGACTCCGGGTGACCTCTTTTAATAGCGGTCATCCTTAACCTTATGTGCGTAGCGAGGTGCAACCGCTACGTAACAGGCACGACCATTTCTCCTCTGGCCAAACGTCTTGTCCAGAGCTGCATTCTAGACGCCGGAGGCTTGAGCTTTATATTGAACACTTTTTTTGAATGTAGACGATGCTGAAAAGTAGGGCTGCACATGATATGGTTTCAGCATGGATATCGCAATGTGCACATCCTCACTAGTCACATCGCAGGATCTGCAATGCGGAGTCGGGGTTATAGTTGACCTGGAGCTACAGTTGAAAACATGCAGAAGGTCATTAATCATAACGTTACTAAAACGTTTCTCATTTGCATGTGTTTTTAAGGCTTGTTACTTTGTGAGCATTTAAAGATCATTTAAAGCAGTGGTCCCCTACCGGTCGGTGGATCAGTTGGTACCGGGCCGCACAAGAATCATTAATTATTTCTGTTTCATTTATTATCTGAACAACTTTTATTTTGAAAAATGATCGTATTCTCTTGGTTATAACTCTATCACTTGAGTGCCCAAATTTTGCCCACAAGATGTCTTTGGAAAGTTTTTTTGTGAAGGGGAAAAGCCCAGTGTCAACAAATGTCAACAAGTCAGGTGAATCCAGCATGACTGTGCAAGAATAAGATCAACCGCTGGAGATTGCTGAGGACTTTTCTCTATTCGTTTGCTTTTGAAATACACTATGGGTTGGATTTGCATGGGGGTGCATTGGTCAGTCGATATTAAGCTTATATCAAGACAAGCCGGCAGTATTCTCCAATGGCCCGTTTTCACTGTATGGTACGGTACAGTATGGTTTGGTTCGATAGGCTTTTATTGCCGTTTCTGCTGTCAAAAGGTACCTAAAAGCAAACCGTACCGTACCACTTTTTGGGTACCCGTTCGGAAGGGTACCTAGCACAACAAAAGGGTACCAAAAGGCAGAGCAAGACGCGCAGCTGAACGCTATTGGTGTACAGAGATACATCACTCACTTGTGCAACGATCCAGGAGAATGAAAACAAAGGAACTGCCAGTTTTTAAAAACACAGCCGAGACCTTGCACCATAATAATACTATATACATATAATAACAAGCCAAGGTCAACCCGAGCTCAAACAAACGTTATCGTCATCTTGATGAACAGCCACACGTCCAAGAAGAAGAGCAGAACTACCCTGTGCCTCGTAGTTGTTTACAAGGCCGTCTAAAGCGTGAGTGGTTTCGCTTTCTCGCTTGCGCTCGTCGCTTGTCTATATTTGACATAACAAACTTCTTGAGCTGATGATAATAACGTGCGTGTGATCATTGAAGTCCTTCTGACACCCGATCCTTTCAGACAAACGCGAGAGTGACGCGTGAAAAAACAAAGGAGAAGCTCGATAATACACAGGAGCAAATGATCAAATGATTTCAGCAACCTAAAACACGAACAAACTGCCATGTTTAACTATTATCATCGCTTTTTGGACTATTATGAACTCGGAATGACGAAATTACTGTCTAACAGAGGCTACATGTGCTGCTACAGATTACAGACACAGATAAGAGGTTTACACTGACTGTGGGCTATATGTTGTGTGTTGTTTTTGAACCCAAATAAGGACTAATTGTCTGTTGTGTGTAGTTTATCTGTAATTGGTAACATATCGGAGACAGTAAAGGTCTGTATGTGTTCATATATGTTTGTTTATTTATTTATTTAATATAATTGCAGACATTACAGTAGGCTATTTCACACTGTCATTATAATCAAATCATGTTCATAGAAAAGTTAGTAAACATTTATACAGAAGTATTTGTGTATAAAGCATCTGTTGTGTAAGAAGAGCTTCTCTTATGATATGTGAACGACCCGTACAGCTTTACTGTAGACATTTCCTCCAGCGAGAATGATGACGACTGAAACTTTCTGTTGTACACCACGCCCATCAAAAGAGTACCATTGGTAACGCAAGTCTGATAAAGGTGACCCGTACCGTACCTCTCAGTGGAAACGGGCCATTATGGACACGCTTGAGAAGGACGTTAATATTCACAAAAATGTACAAATGGGAAGTATGAGAAAACATGCGGCAGTAAAGGATTTAGGATTGTCAAATATTTACATTGCGCCCACTAGCGGATTTATGAAAACAAAAACTGCAAGATAGTCCAGGGTACATATTTGTCAGTTCTCCAAAATTTTGTCCTGGGAACATATTTCCAATGAGCCTGGGTTGCTTTTAGCATCTTTACATCAGTCTTCAGCAACATGAACCTTCAGAAAACATACTAAAATGGTCATTTATTTATTCATTCGTTTCCTTTTCGGCTTAGCCCCTTTATTAATCAGGGTTCGCCACAGTGGAATGAACCGTCAACAAATCCAGCACATGTTTTATGCAGCACATGCCCTTCCAGCTGCAACCCAACACTGGGAAACACCCTTACACACCTGCATTCACACACATACTGTACACTACAGCCAATTTAGTTAATCAATTCCACTATAGCATGTGTGTTTGGACTGTGGGGGAAACCGGAGCACCCGGAGGGAACCCACACCAAAACGGGAGAACATGCAAACTCCACACAGACAGGCCAACTGACTCAACTGGGGCTCGAACCAGCGACCTTCTTGCTTTGAGGCAATCGTGCTACCCACTGCGCCACCATGATGCCTATGGTCATTTAACATTTTTGCTTCTCATCAATGTTGAAAACAGTAGTGCTGCTTCATAGTTTTGAGGAAAGCAATATTTTGAAATTCATTCAATCAGATTCAATCAGTTTCAAGCAATCTTGCATAAAGTCTTAATCTCCTAAAAATAAATCTGACTACACTTGCAGGTGTTTGTTCAGAGCGGATGTAAGTTTCTCTTATGAACAGTGGCAAAACTCCCTCAACACCCCTCTTTCTGATAAAAACAATCCTGCAAATAGAGCGCCCGCTAATACAGGCCTCTTGTGGGGACTGAAAATGAGTTTAATTGGGAGAAAAAGGGGGGAAAAGAGTGTTAGACACCTCCCGGGGTTTTCCAATGCCACTTCAGGATTCAGGCAGAATAATAGAGCCGGGGTCAGGGCCCCTCGCTGCTCAAACAGCTTCAAACAAACTCCATTGGAAATATATGCCTCAGCCTAAACCAGTCATACGCGTCAATCAAATAAAATCAATAATTGAGATTTATATCTAAAAGCAGAATGAATAAGCTTTCCATTGCTGTAGGGTTTATTAGGATAATATTCGACCGAGATACAACTATTGGGTATCTGCACAGCTAGTGTTTTTTCTCCCACCAATAATCTTCAGGTGAATAGTTTATGTGACTATTTTCTATTTCATAGGTTTCCTTTTACAGCATTGATGTTGTAATGTAATTAAAATATAATCCGTTAAATAGACTCATGCATTTATTTAATTGTTAAAGTCTTAAAGGGCACCTAGGCTACCCCTTTTTTCAGATTTAATATAAGTCTTTTGCGTCTCCAGAATGTGTCTGTAAAGTTTCAGCTCAAAACACCCATCAGGTTTTTTATTATACATTTTATTAAACTCTATTTTATACATTTTTGCACCAACAGGCGGTTTTGGTGCACTGCGCCTTTAAGGCTAGTCCTCCCCGCCCACCGTTTCTACGTGTCTTTCTGCGTGCTTTAATCGTGCCTTAATCTTAAAATAGACACAGACAGCGCACGCGTTTAGCTTTGCACTCTTTTTGTACGCAAATGTGACAGGATACAGGTTAATCTCCACTGCTGTATGGATATCTGTTATGTTAATGTGCAAAATAAACCTGATTTAACGTCCACAAACCGCGATTGAAGCGTCTTCCTTTATAATTGTACTGACACGCGGCTGTGCTGATGAAGTAAAGCTAAGCTAAATCGCTGTACTTCATTACACACATGCTCTGTTTTAAAACATGTTAAACTTGTGAAACTCACTCTTGATCACGTTTGATGATAATTGATGATCCTAGCGAACTGAACAGAGCTTTTATTCCCGGTTGCTTTGCGCATGTCTGGTCTTGTTGATATGATTATACACGTGACTACCGGGACATGTTATGCAGCTGTCAATCAATTTGGTGGGCGGGACGACCGCACTCCTACGTCAAGTTGTGGTCGATCTGAAAACCGCACCAATTGGTCCACCGTTTTTTATGTTGTTAAATTGAAAAAAGGACTGGGTGTGTTTATATCACCCCAATATGACGGTCTATACACTATACATGCACATATGTCTGTCCAAACAGCTTGAAAAGGAGATTTTTCACCATAGGTGCCCTTTAAAATTTTATAAATAAAATTATAAATTATAAATATTATAAATGTTTCTCAAAATTAAATGTATTGTGTTCAAAGGGGAAAAAGTTTTGGTTTTTTCAGGGTGTCCGAGGGTTCTTAAAAAGTCTTAATATGTCTTAAATTTACTAAATTGAAGCCCTTAAAAAGTGTTAAATTCACTGAAATATGATGTTGTGGGTCTTAAATACTTTTAAACGGGTCTTAGTTTTTACTAAATGTCCATGTAAAGCTATAGCCAATCATAACAACCAACAAATCCATCTAAAAACCTTTATTAACTATTTAGCAGTATGGTTTAATTGTCTTCATTATATCCTTACAGTAAAAAAGTTACATGTTTAAAAGTTCTCCGTGTTTTTATGCATAAATTTATGTTGTGCATAAATTTAGCTTATTACAGCTATTAGAACGTGTCTTTTTTAAAAAAGAAAGGATATGCTAATAAATATATATGTTTATAACTAGAGTTTGCTTGTTTTTGACACATTATTTAAAATATGTAGCTAAGAAATGACTGAATTTTAATATTAATTGGGCAAGTAAAAAAATTCCACTGGTTATTACAGAAAATGATTAGCGTTTTGCCCTGTGATAGTCTGAAATTTCATTAATAATGGACTTAAAAAGGTCTTTAAAAGTCTTAAATTTGACGTGATGAAACCTGAAGGAACCCTGTTTTTTACCCAGATATTTAAAAAGAATATATTTTTGAGCAGTAATTACAATACTGTAAAACCGTGATGTTTTTATCCAATATCATACTGTCAGAATCTTATACCGGCCCTTGTCTAGCATGGAATTGCTCATTGTCAGGTTTTTCCAATATCGTACAGCTTTATAGTGTGTATGCAGTGTTTGTCCTGGTGTCAGGGTTTGGCTGTGAGGAATCAGACAGCTGTGTTGACTTGTGCTGCAGTCATCGGGGCTTGATTACAAACACCAAGCGTTTCTTTGATCATCTGCCGTTGTTAAACTTCAGCGCGGCTCTGGCGTCAGATAAAACCCCCTGATTACTGTCTTAATGACAGGGCTGAAGCGCCATACAGATCCCATGATGCTCGGCTTTTGTTGTTTATGCCAATATTAATAACTCAAGTTTGTTGCTAGTATAAATGTTTTAGTTACGCGTTGCATCAGCGTCGGTGCTGGGTGATATAAAGCGTTTTTCAATCCAAGAGTTTCCATCAAACAGCCGTTTTTGCCAAGTTGCATGTTTTTTGGTCTAAATTAGTGCTAAGTGTGTATAACACTGGTGTTCTGAAGTTTGGGAGATCTCTCATGCGCAGTGCTGCTTTTATTTGAGCAGAAATGTGTTAATAATTGTGATCTATCATTACAATTCTAAATCACTTCTCTTTGTTGTGATATATTGAGAATTGTAAGTTATTAGCGTGACTCAAAGCTGAATTTTCAGCATCGTTACTCCAGTCTGTGTCACACAAATGATAATTTAATGCTAAACATTTCTTCTTATTATTAATGTTGAAAACACTTGTGCTGCTTCATATTTTTGGGGAAATCAATATTTTGGATACTCTGATTAGCAAAGTTTTAAAAAAAGTCTTTCACAGATGCTTATGATCAGTTTAATAAAGGGGTGCTCAAGTTTTTTGTTATGAAGGGCCAAATACACTGAAAAAACTGATTCAAAGATGATTCCTTGGATTTACTCATTTTTTTTAAGTTAAGTGGTTGTAAACAATTTATTTGGGCTGAATTTAAACAAACAAATTAAGTTGAACATTGCTCAATTTCATTTGTTTAAATTCAACCCATATAAATTGTTTGCCACAGTTTTGCATTGTTTTCAGTGTACCAAACTTGAGACCCGTGGGCCGAAGGTAAATGTATCGAGCTGTATAACAAAGTTGCCACAGTTAATGTCCTCACTTAATTCAATATTAATCAAAAAACATGACTTTAATCAGATTAGCTAATGCATTTTAAATATATTTTATACACTTTATAATTAACCTATTATAATGAAAACAAAAGAATTCAGTTTATAACACAATGGAGTTTAATGTCGAATACACTAGTCAAGCTGCACCTGCCTTTGCCTTGATTTGTGTGGTGAAGTTGTGGTGTATCCGTTGAGCAACAGGATGTTCATTAAAAACAAATAATATTTCACAGCATATAATTGAAACATTTAATCAAAGATAGCTTTTTGTAGCTTAAAATGAAACAAACAAATTAAAAGTTACGTTAAATTAGAAATGATCATGTGTATTAAAGGCATACCTATCCACATTTGTCCCTGAAATACCATTGAGAACCAGGTTAATAACTGTACTGTGGTGTTAGTATCTGTACTATGGACCGGGTTTCAGGCTGCCGCTGCATTCGAATTAGTACTATACCAAAGATGGCGACTCGGGGTTGTTAGATGCTGTACCAAAAAGCTGAGGACAGAGGTGGGGTGAAGTTACGGGACTTTTCAAGTAACAAAGCGGGAGATGGGTCTGAAATACGGGAAATTTCCGGGAAAAACAGCAATGTTGGCAGGTATGATTAAAGGTACAGTGCATCCCGAAAGTATTGATAGCGCTTCACGTTTTCCGTATTTGTTTATGTTACAGCCTTATTACAAAATGGATTAAATTAATTTATTTCCTCAACATTCTACACACAATCCCCCATAATGACAATGTGGAAAAAGAGTTTTTGAAATTGTTGCAAATTTATTACAAATAAATCCGCTGTAAAATCACATGTACATCAGTATTCACAGCGTTTGCTCAATACTTTGTTGATGCTCCTTTGGCAGTGATTAAAGCCTCAAGTCTTTTTGAATGTGATGCCACAAGCTTGGCACACCTGTCTTTGGGATGTTTTGCCCATTCCTCTTTGCAGTACCTCTCAAGCTCTATCAGGTTGGATGGGAAGCGACGGTGTACAGCCATTTTCAGATCTCTCCGAGATGTTCAATAGGATTTAGGTCTAGGCTCTGGCTGGGCCACTTAAGGACATTCACAGAGTTGTTGTGAAGCCACTCCATTGATATTTTGGCGGTGTGCTTTGGGTCATTGTCCTGCTGGAAGATGAACCGTTGCCCCAGTCTGAGGTCAAGAGCACTCTGAACCAGGTTTTCATTCAGGATGCCTCTGTACATTGCTGCATTCATCTTTCCCTCTATCCTGACTAGTCTTCCAGTTCCTGCTGCTGAAAAACATCCCCACAGCATGATGCTGCCACTGTAGCACTGTAGGGATGGTATTAGCCTGGTGATTAGCAGTGCCTGGTTTTCTCCAAACGTTATGCCTGGTATTCACTCCAAAGTGTTCAATTTTAGTCTCATCAGAGCAGAGAGTTTAG
Organism: Danio aesculapii; assembly: GCF_903798145.1. Lineage (NCBI taxonomy): Eukaryota > Metazoa > Chordata > Actinopteri > Cypriniformes > Danionidae > Danio > Danio aesculapii. The sequence goes on along the minus strand of NC_079454.1, from coordinate 52,362,746 downwards.
TTTCTTATGGTCTGAGAGTCCTTCAGATGCCTTTTGGCAAACTCCAGGTGGGGAGTGGCTTCCGTCTGGCCACTCTACCATACAGGCCTGATTGGTGGATCGCTGCATAGATGGTTGTCCTTCCGTAAGGTTCTCCTTTATAAACAGAGAACGCTGGAGCTCAGACAGAGTGACCATCAGGTTATTGATCACCTCCTTGACTAAGACCTTTCTCCCCCGATCACTCAGCTTAGATGGCCGGCCAGCTCTAGGAAGAGTCCTGGTTGCTCCAAACATCTTCCAGGATAATGGAGGCCGCTGTGCTCACTGGAACTTTCAGAGCAGCAGAAATATTTCTGTAACCTTCCCCAGCCTTGTGCCTCAAGACAACCGTGTCTCTGAGGTCTACAGACAATTCCTTTGTCTTCATGCTTGGTTTGTGCTTTGACATGCACTGTCAACCCGGGGACCTTATATGGGCAGGTGTATGCCTTTTCAAATCATGTACAATCAACCGAATTGACCACAGGTGAACTCCAATGAAGCTCAAGAATGATCAGTGGAAACAGAATGTACCTGAGCTCAGTTTAGAGCTTCATGTTAAAGGCTGTGAAGACTGATGTACATGTGATTTTTTTTTTTTTCAGCTTTTTTTCCCACATTGTCATTATGGGGGATTGTGTGTAGAATGTTGAGGAAATAAATTAATTTAATCCATTTTATAATAAGGCTAGAACATAAACAAATGTGGAAAAAGTGAAGCGCTATCAATACGTTCCAGATGCACTGTATTTACTGCTGAGGACACTGACCTGTACAGACTGTTGTGCGCACATTTAGTTTATTAGCTTTAAAACTTTTAAAACATTTTTAAAATGTTTGTATTTTTAAAAAAAGGTTTATGTTGAAAAAAGTTTGTAGATAACTAGAGCTTGCTTGTTTGGAAACAATGTTTAAAATATTATGCTCAGAGTTAACTCAAATATTTAATTGTTTAATTATTAAATTATTGTTGTTGTATTATTAAATGTATTAGATTATTTTTAAAAAGTTTGATTGGGCAAATAAAAATCTTTTCCAACTGGACCATTCGAAAAACTCCTTAGCGTTTAGCCTTGTATGAGTCCAACATTTCATTCATAAGGGTCTTAAAAAGGTCTTTAAAAGCTTTAAATGTAACTTACTGAAACCTGCAGAAACCCTGATATAAAACTGCCGGGTTGTATTGCTGGAAAGCATTTCTTCTTCTTATTATTATTAATGTTAAAAACACTTGTGCTGCTCCATATTTTTGTGTAAACCAATATTTTGGATTCTTTAATTAGAAAAGTAAAAAAAAGTATCTTTCACAGGCGCTTATCATGAGTTTAATGCATTCTGCATAGAATATAGCATATTTATACAGTATTATTACATTTTTAACCCAAGCATTGGGTTAATCCATATTTTATTCATATAATTGGTTAAAATCATTCAGCATTTAAATTTTATTTTGTTGTTTTTTCACATTTTTTAAGTGAAATTTAGACTTAGATTGGGTGAAATGTTGAGAAATCCAAAGTTCCGTACGTTGGGTTAAATTTTGTCAACCAAATGTCATTTTAAAAAATGAACCCAGCCATTTGCTTTGTCCATATTTTACCAAAAATTAGGTTGAAATAATCCAACATTTTATGCAAACATATACTCTTAAGATTCCTGGGTTGTTTTAACCCAACGCTGGGTCAAATATGAAGAAACCCAAACAGTTGCGTCAACTTTTTCTCATTTAAATTGAAGCGAAAAATTAACCCAACTGTTGTGTTTAATCAGTCTGTCAGTGACACACAATTGTTGATTTGTTGATCATTTCTTCTAATTATTATTATTAGTAATGTCGAAAACAGGGTGGCACGGTGGCTCGGCCTCACAGCAAGAAGGTCGCTGGTTTGAGTCCCGGCTGAGTCATGTTCTCCCAGTGTTGGTGTGGGTTTCCTCCGGGTGCTGCGGTTTCCACAGTCCAAACACATGTGATATAGGGGAATTGAATAAATTAAATTGGCCGTAGTGTATGAGTGTGTGTGAATGAGTGTGTATGGGTGTTTGCCAGTGATGGGTTGCAGCTGGAAGGGCATCCGCTGTGTAAAACATATACTTGATAAGTTGGCGGTTCATTCTGCTGTGGCGACCTCTGATGAATAAACCGAAGGAGAATGAATGAATGAATGTCAAAAACACTTGTGCTGCTTGATAAAGTTTTGTCATCAGGTTAACACAACCCTCATTTCTTCAAGTGTTTTGGGTTGAGTTTGTGAAGGATGTTGTGTTTTCCCTGCGGCTCTCGCTCAGCTCTGATAGATGTGGTTTGCTCAAGCTGCTTTCAAAGAGTCTCTTGCTGAAAGAGTCAAAGCCTCGCTCTAATTGAAAGAGTGTAAGTGATGGCTGACGGTGTCCAATCTCCGGTTTGGTCTCAGGAAAAAAAAAGGGGGATCGAAGGCCTCTGACCTCTCGCCATACAAAGAGCCTCTTCTCATCCCAACGTCCTAAGCTGGGAAGAGCAAATATTTAGCAGCCTCACAACAATGACGGACTGGGAAAAATGGATCCGCTTGGTGTTTTTCCCATTCTTCACCACTTCTAAGCTCTTCAGAATGGGCTGAAAAATATATATATATATATGAGCACAAGTGCTAGAGTAATTATTGAGGTTTCCGCTGGGTGGATTTGCTTCATGGAGGCTCTTCTCTGTCTCTCTTTTAGTGAAAAAGTGTTCGAGTTCCTCCTATAAATCTCTGAGGTGGATGTTCAGTCGGCGCTGTTTGGAAAACCACTTAAAGCTCATTATGGCTCAAAATCTTCAGGATTTCTCTGTCCTCCATCTTGGATGTTTTAACACTGCACTATATTAAAAGAGCACTGGGTTATTTTAGCTTAATGTTTGGTCAGAAAAAGACAAAAGCAACTGTTAGGTAAAAAAAAATATATTTAAATAAAAAAAGACTCAAAAATAATAATAATAATAACCCAACAGTTGGGTTTGTCCATATTTGATCCAACATTGGGTTAAAACAACCCAGCATTTTCTTTTTTTGGTGTTTTTAACTTAATGTTGGGTCAAAAATGGACAAACACAACTATGGATGAACCCAGCAATTTTTGGTGTGGTGTGATTGTCTAGCACTCTTAAAAATGCTGAGTTAAACACAACCCAGTTCGGGTATTTTACAACCCAGCACTGTAAATATTGGAAGGAACATACATGCTGGGTTATTTTTTAAAGGTATTGGGTTGTTTTAACTTAATGTTGGGTCAAACATGCACAAATTTGGTTTTAAAAATGTATAAAAATGTAATTGAAAAAATAAAGCGATAATAATAACACAACAGTTGGGTTTATTCATATTTGATCCAACATTGGGTTAAAACAACCCAGCATTTTCTTTTTTTGGTGTTTTTAACTTAATGTTGAGTCAAAAATGGACAAACACAACTATGGATGAACCCAGCATTTTTTGGTGTGGTGCGATTGTCTAGCACTCTTAAAAATACAACCCAGTTAAACACAACCCAGTTTGGGTATTTAACAACCCAGCACTGTAAATATTGGACAGAACATACATGCTGGGTTATTTTTTAAAGGTATTGGGTTGTTTTAACTTAATTTTGGGTCAAACATGGACAAATTTGGTTTTAAAAATGTATAAAAAATTTAATTGAAAAAATAAAGCGATAATAATAACCCAACAGTTGGGTTTGTCCATATTTGATCCAACATTGGATTAAAACAACCCAGCATTTTTTTGTAGTGGGGTTTGATTGTCTAGCACTATTAAAAATAGTGAGTGTAAAACAACCTAGTTTGGGTTTTTCAGCAACTCAGCACTGTAAATATTGGACAGTTTATTTATTTTTTTTGTTTTTGTTTTTTCCTTAAGTTGGCAGCAACTGCCAGCATTTTCTAATCATTATCATCTAGGTTTGACAGTCCTCAGAATATTTTCTGGGTTTTTTTATCTTTATGTTGGGTCTTTTTTTGGTGTGGTTTGATTGTCTGGTTCTCTTAGAAATAGTGAGTTAAAAACAAGCCAGTTTGAGTATTTAGCAACCCAACACTGAAAACATTGGACAGAACACACATGCTGTGTTATTTTGAAAATACTGGGTTGTTATAACCTAATTTTGGGTCAGCCACAAACACAAGAATTGGGTTTAAAAATGTATTTAAATTTAATTGAAAAAAAAAAAAACCCAGTAATATTTATCCAACAGTTGGGTTTATCCATATTTGATTCAATGTTGGGTCAAAACAACCCAGCATTTTTTTTTGGTATGGTTTGATTGTCTAGCACTCTTAAAACAATAGATAAAAATAGCCTAGTTTGGCCTTTTTAGTAACCCAGCGCTTTAAATATTGTACAGAACACACATGCTCGTTTTTACTGAAACTTTTACAGGTTGGGTATTTGGCAACACAAGTTTTAAGGTTTTAAGGTTAAAAAAAAATTAATAATATTTAACCCAACAGTTGGGTTTATCCATATTTCATTCAACATTAGGTTGAAACAACCTAGCTTTTTTGGTGTGGTTTGATTGTCTAGCACTCTTAAAAGTAATGAGATAAAAACAGCCCAGTTTGGTTTTTTTGCCAACCCAGCACTGTAAATATTGACAGAATACAGATGCTGGATTGTTTTAACTTAGTGTTGGGTCAAAAATTGTCAAATGCAACATTTGGGTTTTAAAAAATGTATTTAAAAGTAATTAAAAACACAGTAATAAAAGAAAAGTTGGGTTTGTCCATATTGGATCCAACATTGGGTTCAAACAACCCAGCATTTGGATTTTTTTGTAACCCAGCACTTTAAATATTGTACAGTACAGACATGCTGGGCAATTTTTTTAAAAGTACTGGCTAGTTTTAACTTTAATGTTGGGTCAACCAACATTAAACATATGAAAAATGTTTAATTTAAATTTAATTGAAAAACTAAAACAATAACCCAGCAGTTGGGTTTGTCCACTCTCAGAATATTGTTGACTTGGAATATGTATTAAATTCAGCTCATATAAATTGTTTGCAATCATTCATCCATTCATTTGCTTTTGGCTTAGTCCCTTATTTATCAGGGTTCGCCACAACGGAATGAACCGCCAACTATTCCAGCATATGTTTTATACAGCGGATGCCCTTCCAGCCACAACCCAGTACTGGGAAACACTCATACACTCTCGCATTCACACACACATTCATACACTGCGGCCAATTTAGTACATCAATTCGTTTTGTTGTACTTTTCAGATGGCAAATCCACTAGAGGGCGCTGTCTACATTAAAAAAAACATCTGAAATGCGTTACTTTGTTTTGATGAACGTTTCAAATTACAAATCCACTAGAGGCCGCTGTCTACATTTGTTCACATTTTAAATACATTACTTTGGGTTTGCTTTGTTGTATGTGTCAGGTGATTAATCCACTAGAGGGTGCTGCCTACATTTTTGCAATAGATAAATACGTTGCTCTGGGTATGTTTTATTGCATGTTTCAGATGACAAATTCACTAGAGGGTGCTGTCTACATTTTTGCAATAGATAAATACATTGCTCCAGTATGTTTCTTTGCACGTTTCAGATGACAAATCCACTAGAGGGCGCTGTCTACATTTGTTCAAATTTTAAATACATTACTTTGGGTTCGCTTTGTTGTACGTATCAGGTGACAAATCCACTAAAGGGCGATTTAGTACATCAATTCGTTTTGTTGTACTTTTCAGATGGCAAATCCACTAGAGGGCGCTGTCTACATTTAAAAAAAAAAAGGCTGAAATACGTTACTTTGTTTTGTTGAACGTTTCAAATTACTAATCCACTAGAGGGCGCTGTCTACATTTTTTTTAAAAAGTATGAAATTAATTTAGTACATCAATTCGTTTTGTTGTACTTTTCAGATGGCAAATCCACTAGAGGGCGATGTCTACATTTAAAAAAAGAGTCTGACATACGTTACTTTGTTTTGATGAACGTTTTAGGTGACAAATCCACTAGAGGGCGCTGTCTACATTTGTTCAAATTTTAAATACATTACTTTGGGTTTGCTTTGTTGTGCGTATCAGGTGATAAATCCACTAGAAGGTTCTGTTTACTTTATAAAAAATCTGAAATACATTATTTGGGGTAGGTTTTGTTGCACGTTTCCTATAGCACATGTGTTTGGACTGTGGAGGAAACCGGACCACCCGAAGGAAACACACGCCAACATGGGAAGAACATGCAAACTCCACACAGAAATGCTAACTAGCCCAGCCGGGACTTGAACCAGTGATCTTCTAGCTGTGAGGCGACAAGGCTAACCACTGAGCCATTGTGTCACCCCATTTAACAACTATTGTCTTAGTTAAATATAAATAGATATAAAAGATACACCCCAAACACAAGCTACAGCGTATAATAAAAATAACATTAGTTGCTGCGGATGTCCTAAAATGCTCTTTGGAAACAGACTCCCCTCAGTGTCCGCAGAGCTTTCGCACATTTTTCTGACACCACACTGAGAATATACAGAGATGAGCCCTGGAAAATCAGTTTGTGCAAGAGTCAGTATTTTTCCAATTTCTCCTCCTCGTTTTTTTTTTTCCTCCCTCCTTTCGGTCCTGGGAAAAGCGCAGTGTAGCGTCCGCTGGGGTTTTCTCCTGATGTCATTGATGCTAATATGTTTTGAGCTCATTTAGCGGATGAAGGATTAACGGGCGGAGGACGTGTGTTGTAGGCAACCGCTCATTTTACAGCGAATTTAGTTAAGAAATCTGCTCGCACACTCGTATAATCATCTCATAAATCCAAGTATGGCAACAGCTCATGTGCTTCCCGCTTTTAGGGTCTTGGATAGCAATATTTGGCTGCCAAAAGTGCGACGCACACACCTCGTTTATTGTGAAAACGTGGAGCTGGAGTTTGGAACGAGCCTCGTTTGCTCATATAAATTTATTATAGATGGATGTTATTACACACAGTCGCTTATAGATTTGTTGGAGGAATATGTATAATTTTTTGGTTATTTAGTAATTAATGTTTAACACTTATGCATCTGTTTGAAAAGCATAGATTTATTATACATATACACATACAATCGTACACAAAAATGTCCTCATCACGAAAAAAAAGATCATGAAAGCATCACATTTATGTTTTGTTCTGCGTTCACTAACACAGATTTACTCAATATTTAGATTTTTTTTAGCTCTTAGATTGCAGATTTTCAAATAGATCTCGAACACGTTGTCCAATCCTAACAAACAATGCTTATTTATTCAGCTTTTAGATGATGTAGGAATCTCATTATTGTTTCAATAAAGACACTTATGATTAGAGATGCACAATTCTGGCAAAAATGTGATCACGATTATTTATTTTTTTGCTTAAAATCAAGATCTTGATTCTTTCTGACGATTCTGTAAATGTAAAATAAAGGTTAATATGATTAGCCTATTAATATTGTTAATTCTCAAACATATGGTAAAACAATAATAATATTAGGCCTGTGTGTAGGTCTACTGTTGCGTGAAATGCTCAATTTTGTATTATGGTGGACTTGAACAGACTTTCAATATGTCCTGTTTGTTAATCCACAGTAAAATGAGGACATCAGAATATAACTATTCATAATTATAAAGTTGATTTATTATGTTTGAGACATGTGCTTGTCATCTGCCATTGACAACATTATTAAACCATTTGTTTACACTGGTAAAATCAGACATTTGTCATTATCAGATTCCTTCTTGCATTATATTCAACATTATATATAGGCTAGGGTTGTTATACTGACCCAGTAAACATTTCTTTTCATGCACAGCTCTGTGTTCGCTATGAAAGAAAAAAAAAACGTATCAAATGCTTGTCGTGATCATAACTGTAAAATGCGATATGATAATTTAAGTGATGTTTGATAAACAAATTTGGGGAGGAGCACACGCAGAAGTTTCAGTATCAAATACGTCATTGACAATTATTCTATTATCCAATCAGTTCTTGACCAAACCCCTATATATACCAAAGCTGTCTTACCTGCAGCATCTCACGACTTTAGCATCCCTCCACCACCCCGTCACCTCACCTCTTAAGCATTACAATCCCGGGGGGAGCGTTCTGGGGCCGGGCTAGATACTTCGCTCGAATCCCAATTCCTCTCTGTTTCCTGATAAGAGGAATAACTCGAGTTTGGGTGTCTTCCCCGAGCTCAGAGCCCTCTCCCCGGACAGCACGCCAAATACGCTTTATTCTGAAACTATTGCAAGTGTGAACTCGTGAAATGATGTGCGCAGGTTTCACTTTCACTTCTGAGTGCGGCTCATGGCTGCCGTCACTGTGATAAAAAACACACACATGCAAATCAAACCTCCCGCGTGGCCCTCAAACGATCGCTCTGTGCAACAAACTGAACACCATTCACAACTTCATTATCTGTTATCCACAGCCTGTGCAGGTTGTGTTCACTAAAGTAGGCGTCATTTGCGTGCACGTGCGCGTTCTCGGCAGTAAACAACAGCTCACGTGTGATTTCGCGGCTGTGAATACATCATTACATAAAGACAGAAATGACATTTTGGGTGAATTACACCTTATAAATACAGTATGTGACACTTTTAACGCCATTTGAAGGTGTCCATGTTGCTGTGAAGACTTGTGCGACTGCCTTGCTTCTCTCCTGACTTTGAAAATATAATTGGCTGAATCGTAGAAAAGCTCGTGTGTAGTGTCGAATCGAGATCCTGATCTTTTTTTGATTAATCGTGCAGCCCGACTTATGATTGATTTTGTGGTCCAGGGTCACATTGGTTTTTAGCAACAACAACAATAAAACATTATTTTGATACTATTTGTTTTGTGTAAAGCTTTTATTATGTAATCAAACGCAAAATCAAAATAATTTGTTAAATGATTTAGTCAGTAATTCTCCTATTTCTTATGCCTTGCTATAGGTCATTTTTCAGTATTTACAGTTAAATACATTACTCGGGTGCGTTTTACTGTACGTTTCAGATGACAAATCCACTAAAGTGTGCTGTTTACTTTAAAAAAATATCTGAAATACGTTACTTGGTTTGTTTTGTTGTAAGTTTCAGATGAAGAATCCACTAGAGGGTGCTGTATACATTTTTTCGAATCTGAAATATATTACTAAGGGTATGTTTTGTTGTACATTTCCAGTGACAAATCCACTAGAGGGCGCTGTCAACGTTTTTCTAATCTTAAATACGTTAATTAGGGTTCGTTTTGTTGAGCGTTTCAACTGACAAATCCGCTAGAGGATGCTGTTTACCTTTTTAAAAAATGTAAAATACACTCCTTAGGGTGTGTTCTGTTGCACGTTTCAGATGACAAATCCGCTAGACTTATGATTGATTTTTGTGGTCCAGGGTCACATATTGGTTCTCAGCAACAACAACAATAAAAAAATATATATAATTTTGATCATTTTTGTTTTTTGTAAAACTTTTATTATGTAATTTATCATTCGATTTTCAGTCGATGAGGGAGTTTTTTGTAATGCAAAATCAAAATAATTTGTAAAATGATTTAGTCAGTAATTATCCTATTTCTCATGCTTTTCTTTAGGTCATTTTTCAGTATTTACAGTAAAATACATCACAGCGGGTGCGTTTTACTGTACGTTTCAGATGACAAATCAACTAAAGTGCGCTGTTTACTTTAAAAAAAATATCAGAAATATGTTACTTAGGGTTTGTTTTGTTGTACGTTTCAGTTAAAGAATCCACTAGAGGGTGCTGTATACATTTTTTGAATCTGAAATACGTTACTTAGGCTTTGTTTTGTTGTACATTTCCAATGACAAATCCACTAGAGGGCGCTGTTAACATTTTTCGAATCTTAAATACGTTACGTAGGATTCGTTTTGTTGAACGTTTCAACTGACAAGTCTGCTAGAGGATGCTGTTTACCTTTTTAAAAAATTTTAAATACACTTCTTAGGATGTGTTCTGTTGCACGTTTCAGATGACAAATCCGCTAGACTTATGATTGATTTTGTGGTCCAGGGTCACATATTGGTTCTCAGCAACAACAACAATAAAAAAAAACATAATTTTCATACTTTTTGTTTTTTGTAAAACTTTTATTATGTAATTTATCATTTGTTTTTCATTCGATGAGGGAGTTATTTGTCATGCAAAATCAAAATAATTTGTTAAATGATTTAGTCAGTAATTATCCTATTTCTCATGCCTTGCTATTGGTCATTTTTTAGTATTTACTGTAATATACATTACTGCGGGTGCGTTTTATTGTTCTTTTCAGATGACAAATCCACTAAAGTGCGCTGTTTACTTTAAAAAAATATCTGAAATACGTTACTTAGGGTTTGTTTTGTTGTACGTTTCAGTTGAAGAATCCACTAGAGGGTGCTGTATACATTTTTTCGAATCTGAAATACGTTACTTAGGCTTTGTTTTGTTGCACATTTCCAATGACAAATTCACTAGAGGGCGCTATTAAGGTTTTTCGAATCTTAAATATGTTACATAGGGTTCGTTTTGTTGAACGTTTCAACTGACAAATCCGCTAGAGGATGCTGTTTACCTTTTTAAAAAATGTAAAATACACTCCTTAGGGTGTGTTCTGTTGCACGTTTCAGATGACAAATCCGCTAGACTTATGATTGATTTTGTGGTCCAGGGTGACATATTGGGTCTCAGCAACAACAACAATAAAAAAATATATATATAATTTTTATAATTTTTGTTTTTTGTAAAACTTTTATTATGTAATTTGTCATTCGTTTTTCATTCGATGAGGGAGTTTTTTTTGTAACTAAAATCAAAATAATTTGTAAAATGATTTAGTCAGTAATTATCCTATTTCTCATGCTTTTCTATAGGTCATTTTTCAGTATTTACAGTAAAATACATTACTGCGGGTGCGTTTTATTGTACGTTTCAGATGACAAATCAACTAAAGGGCGCTGTTTACTTTAAAAAAATATCTGAAATACGTTACTTAGGGTTTGTTTTGTTGTACGTTTCAGTTAAAGAATCCACAAGAGGGTGCTGTAATACATTTTTTTCGAATCTGAAATATGTTACTTAGGGTATATTTTGTTTTACATTTCTAATGACAAATCCACTAGAGGGCGCTGTTAACATTTTTCGAATCTTAAATATGTTACATAGGGTTCGTTTTGTTGAACGTTTCAACTGACAAGTCCGCTAGAGGATGCTGTTTACCTTTTTAAAAAATTTAAAATACACTTCTTAGGGTGTGTTCTGTTGCACGTTTCAGATGACAAATCCGCTAGACTTATGATTGATTTTGTGGTCCATGGTCACATATTGGATCTCAGCAACAACAACAACAATAAAAAAAAAAAATTTATCATTTTTGTTTTTTGTAAAACTTTTATTATGTAATTTATCATTCGATTTTCATTCGATGAGGGAATTTTTTTGTAACTAAAATCAAAATAATTTGTAAATGATTTAGTCAGTAATTCTCCTATTTCTCATGCTTTTCTATAGGTCATTTTTCAGTATTTACAGTAAAATACATCACCGCGGGTGCGTTTTACTGTACATTTCAGATGACAAATCCACTAAAGTGTGCAGTTTACTTAAAAAAAATATCTGAAATACGTTACTTGGTTTGTTTTGTTGTACGTTTCAGATGAAGAATCCACTAGAGGGTGCTGTATACATTTTTTGAATCTGAAATACGTTACTTAGGCTTTGTTTTGTTGTAAATTTCCGGTGAGAAATTCCCTAGAGGGCGCTATTAACTATTTTCGAATCTTAAATACGTTAGTTAGGGTTCGTTTTGTTGAACGTTTCAACTGACAAATCCGCTAGAGGATGCTGTTTACCTTGTTAAAAATGTTAAAATACACTCCTTAGGATGTGTTCTGTTGCACGTTTAAGATGACAAATCCGCTAGAGGACGCTGTCTACATTTTTGCGAATCTGAAATAAATTACTTAGGGTTTGTTTTGTTTCATGTTTCAGATGACGAATACACTAGAGGGCGCCGTTTCTTTTTTTTAAAAATCTGAAATACGCTACTTAGGGTTTGTTTTGTTGTATGTTTTAGATGACAAATCCATGAGAGGGCGCTGTTTACTTAAAAAAAATAGGAAATACTTTGTTTTGTTGAACGTTTCAGATCACAAATTCACTAGAGGGCGCTGTTTACTTTTTTTAAAAGTCTGAAATACATTGTTTTGTTAAACGTTTGAGATCACAAATTCACAAGAGGGCACCATTTACTTTTTAAAAAAATTCTTAAAATGCGTTACTTGGGGGTTAGTTTTGTTGTACGTTTCAGATGACAAATCCACTAGAGGACGTTGTTTACTTTTTCGAATATTAATTGCATTACTTAGGGTTCGTTTTCTTATATGTTATAAATGACAAGTCCTCTAGAGGGCGTTGTTTACTTTTTCGAATCTTAAATGCAATACTTAGGGTTCGGTTTCTTGTATGTCTTTAATGACAAATCCACTAGGGGGTGCTGTCTACATTTTTGCAAATCTGACATACATTAATGCAGCTCTGTTTTGTTGTACATTTCAGATGAAAAATGCACTAGAGGGCACTGTTTACTTAAAAAATCTGAAATGCGTTACTTAGGCTTTGGTTTGTTGTACATTTCAGATGACAAACCCACTAGAGGGCGCTGTTTACTTTTAAAAAAATCTTAAATTAGTTACTTAGGATTCATTTTGTTGTATGTTTCAGATCCTACACCACTGAGCTAAACCCAACTAATCACGTTTACAAAAGCAAACATAACAGAAAAGTGCACTGCGACCACTTAGTTTTACCTTGATTTTACATTGCTTTTATCTCTATTGCGAAAGTGTGCTTCACAGGATTCGAACCTGAGGACATTTTCAACACAAATAAAAAACTGTACAAAGTGTGCTATGAGCAAAATTACCACGCCAGAAGGTATTTTTTGAGGTATTTATTTGGTGTTGTGCAAAGACCTGCATGAAAATAATCATTTATTTGTGGATAATATGTCCCTCAATATCATTAGTGTGAAAAGGATCAAAAACATTTGCCGTACTGCCCCCTAGTGGTCATTTTAACCTACAAACTGCAGTCAAATGTATATTAAAGTCCATTTTTAAGGTTTCAGAAAAATGTATGCAGAAGCGCTTAAATCCAAAGACCCCCTGTTGCGAAAAAGCCTCAAAACTACTGTAAATATTAGCAGTGAAAGTACATTTTCATTCTTTCCTTTAGTGATGTGCTTTATTTTCGCTTTACAGCTCTTGTCTCTTTAGTCTAACACAGCCATCGGATCTGCTTTTGTGAAATACACAGGGTTAAACATACAGAAACACCCGGATTTCTCCTTTCCGAGGCACTATCCATGTCATCTTCCTACCAGAGTATCACGTTTCTTACATTATTTGTCATTAAATAGTGGAGGAAGTGAAGCAACCCTCTAAAGCGCATGAGAAAAACACACTTGTCATTTTCATTATGAAAACAGTGACAAACACACACACACTTTGTCCTGGAGAAACATTTGTTAGTGTGGCAGACAGGAGCGCACACATGTTTGTATTTATAGGACACGCGTGTCAAAGCACACATTAATCACTGGCCTGCGCAGGTTTATCTGCTGGTACCCTCACGCTAACATTTCAGACCACGATTCAACATGTTACTAATGTTACTGATTTGCACACTTCACAAATGTTGCAGTTCCGGTTTAGTGTAATAGCAGTGTCATCTAATAGAAAACTGTGTTATATTATAGGTGAAACCATGTTTGCAACCCATTTTGTGAGCTTTTTTCCCCATAATGTTCAATTATGAAGTATTTTTTACCATACTATGATAGTCACAGGTTAACATTCTTCAAAATATCTTCTCTTTTCCCATATTATGCAATTGCGAATCATTTTTTGTTGACTTTTTAACTTATTTAAAGCGTTCACACATAAATAAGAGTTCTGCCATCATTTACTCTTTCTCCATTTGTTTGAGTTTCTGTCTTCTGATAAATGCAAAAGAAGACATTTTGAAGAATGTTGGCAACCGTTGACCATTCATTTCGATAGTTTTTTTTTTTTTTTACCATACTAGTCAATGGTTACAGGTTTCCAACATTCTTCAAAACATCTTTTTTCTGATAATATTCAATTATACAACATGCATTTTGAAAGTCATTTATTTATTTTGTTGACTTTTTAACTTATTTAAAGGGACAGTTCACCCAAAAAAGAACATTCGGCCACCATTTGCTCTCTCTGTTTGTTTCAAACCTGTTTGAGTTTCTGATGAACACAAAAGAAGATATTTTGAAGAATCCTGGGAACCTGTAACCATTGACTTCCATAGTATTTTTTTCCGTACCACGATAGTCAATTGTTACAGGTTTCCAACATTCTTCAAAATATCTTATTTTTTCTGATAATATAATAAATTTATGAATCATGCATTTAAAAAGTCTTTTTTTTTTTTTACTTATTTAAATGGATAGTTCACCCCAAAGATTTAAATTCCGTCATCGAATCTTCTGATAAACACAAATGAAGATATTTTGCAGAATCCTAGAAACCTGTAACTATTGACTTCCATAGTATTTTTTTTTGTACCACGATAGTCAATAGTTACAGGTTTCCAACATTTTTCAAAATATCTTTTTTTCTGATAATATTCAATTTACGAATCATACATTAAAAAAGTCATTTATTTTAATTTTTTTTTACTTATTTAAAGGGATAGTTCACCCCAAAGTTTTAAACTCTGTCATCGAGTCTTCTGATAAACACAAATGAAGATATTTTGAAGAATGCTGGAAACCTGTAACCATTGACTTCCATGGTATTTTTTTACCATACTGTCATAGTCTAATGTTACAGGTTTAACATTCCTCAAAATATCTTCTTTTTGTCACATAATATTCAATTATGAAGCATTCATTTAGAAAGTCATTTATTTATTGTTGACTTTTTAATTCATTTAAAGGGACAGTTCACCCAGAAATGAAAATTGTCATCATTTACTCTTTCTCTATTTGTTGTTTGAGTTTCTGTCTTCTGATGAACACAAAAGATGTTTTGAAGAATGCTGGAAACATGTAACCAATGACTTCCATAGCATATTTCATTTACCATACTGTGATAGTCAAATTTGACATGTTTCCAACATTCTTCAAAATATCTTCTTTTGTGTTCGTCAGAAGACAGAAACTCATAAATGTTTTTATCACTTGAGGGTGTGTAAGTGATGAGTTTCTGTTTACATGAGGAGATCTGACTGTCCTCCCTTTTTAGCTGAAGGCTATCCAGTCACCCACTGGTACTTGTTTTTTTTTGTTTAGTTTTTTTTGCTGGGAAGAGAACTAATATGTGATCATTTATCTCATTGCAATCTATATTTCCAACACGCGTACGTTGGAAATGTGTTTTTCTGTTGTGGAGAACTTTTTGTGAAACCGCAAAAACATACTTCAACATACATTTGACTGCAGTTTGTAAAATGGACACTAGGGGGCAGTATGACTACTACAACTTTTGTTTGTTTTCACACTAATGATATTTACATTTACGTGTTATCTTGGAATAAAGGATTATTTTTAAGCAGTTCTTTGCACAACACGAAAAAAATACCCCAAAAGCACTTGATCGAACACGTTTGCGTCTTCTAAGTATTCCAATATGGACAACTTTTCTGGCTTGATTAGTTTGTATGTAGTGCACTTTGCATAGTGTTGTACTTGTGATTCAAAAAGCTCGGGATTAAGTCCGGTGAAGCACGTTTGCACAAAATAAATAAAAGCAATGTAAAGTCAAGGTAAAGGTTTTAAAAACGCTATTGGTTGGGTATATTGAAGGCTTTAGGTCAGTGGCTTGCTTTCAAATCTGTACGACAGTCACCACATTTAAGTACAAGGAGAACAGGTATCTGAAATGTACAACAAAAATAACTCTAAGTAACGTATTTCAGATTCAAATAACTGTAAAGCGCGTCCTCGAGTAGATTTTTCACCAGAAACATACAGCAAAACAAACCCTAAGTAACATTTTTCAGATTCGCAAAGGAGTAGAGAGCGCCCTCTAGTGGATTTGTCACTAGAAAAGTACAACAAAACAAAGCCTAAGTAGTGTATTTCAGATTCGTAAAAAGGTAAACAGCGCCCTCTAGTGGATTTGTCATCAGAAATGTACAAAAAAACACCCCAAGTAACGTATTTCAGATTTGCAAAAATGTAGAGAACGCCTGATAGTGAATTTAGCATCTGAAACATACAACAAAACAAACCCTAAGTAGCATATGTCAGATTCGCAAAAATGTAGACGGTGCTTTCTAGTGCAATAGTTCCCAACCTTTTTTTGCCTGAGACCCCTTTTTCCCCTGGAAAATATTGTAAGGCCCCCTAACCAACAAACTCTAGAAATACACGATGTGTGAACTGCCCCTAAAAGGCTGCCGTCATTTGCAATCTCCGTTGATCTTCTTGCAGAGCTATGCTGGATTCACCTGATTTTTTTGACCAATAGGTTGCGAATCCATAGCTTGGCAGATTGCGGGTCCTTCACTGGGCCTTTTCCCTAACTTAGCAAAAGAAACTTTCCAGGGACGTCTGTTTCTTACTCATATGCTGCTTGTGGGTTAAATTGGGGTGCTTAAGTGACCAAGATGTAAGTGAGAGAATAGGATCATTTTTCAAAATAAAAGACTTTTCAAAGTAAAAGATCGTTCAGACTTGGATAATAAATACAACAGACTTAATTAATGATTTCTTGTGCGGCCCGGTTGATCCACGGATCGGTGGTTAAAATGAACTAAAGCAACATGATCATTTTCCTAATTGTCCACTGCTAAGACATTTTTAAAATGTGACGACCCCCCCCACAAAGCTCACTGAGGCCCCCTTGTGGGCTGCGACCCCCCCCCCCCCCCCCCCCCCCCCGTTGAGAACTGCTGCTCTAGTGGATTTGTCATTGAAACGTACAAAAAAACGAACCCCTCATAATGTATTTCTGATTTTTTTAAAAAGTAAACGGCGCCCTCTAGTGGATTTGTGATCTGAAACGTACAAAAAAACGAACCCCTAATAATATTTTCTGATTTTTTTTAAAAAGTAAACGGCGCCCTCTAGTGGATTTGTCATTGAATCGTATAAAAAACGAACCCCTAATAATGTATTTCTGATTTTTTAAAAAAGTATACGGCGCCCTCTAGTGGATTTGTCATCTGAAACGTACAAAAAAACAAACCCCTAATAATGTATTTCTGATTTTTTAAAAAGTATACGGCGCCCTCTAGTGGATTTGTCATTGAATCGTATAAAAAAACGAACCCCTAATAATGTATTTCTGATTTTTTAAAAAGTATACGGCGCCCTCTAGTGGATTTGTCATCTGAAACGTACAAAAAAACAAACCCCTAATAATGTATTTCTGATTTTTTTTAAAAGTAAACGGCGCCCTCTAGTGGATTTGTCATCTGAATCGTACAAAAAAACGAACACTTAATGTATTTATGATTTTTTTTAAAGCAAACGGCGCCCTCCAGTGGATTTGTCATCTGAAACGTACAAAAAAACTAACCCCTAATAATGTATTTCTGATTTTTGTAAAAAGCAAACGGCGCCCTCTAGTGGATTTGTCATCTGAAACGTACAAAAAAACAAACCCCTAATAATGTATTTATGATTTTTTAAAAAGCAAACGGCGCCCTCTAGTGGATTTGTCATTGAAACGTACAAAAAAACAAACTCCAAATAATGTATTTCTGATTTTTTTTAAGTAAACAGCGCCCTCTAGTGGATTTGTCATCTGAAACGTACAAAAAAACGAACCCCTAATAATGTATTTATGATTTTTTAAAAAGCAAACGGCGCCCTCTAGTGGATTTGTCATTGAAACGTACAAAAAAACAAACCCCTTTAATGTATTTCTGATTTTTTAATAAGTAAACGGCGCCCTCTAGTGGATTTGTCATTGAAACGTACAAAAAAACAAACCCCTTTAATGTATTTCTGATTTTTTAATAAGTAAACGGCGCCCTCTAGTGGATTTGTCATTGAAACGTACAAAAAAACAAACCCCTTAATGTATTTCTGATTTTTTAATAAGTAAACGGCGCCCTCTAGTGAATTTGTCATTGAAACGTACAAAAAAACAAACTCCAAATAATGTATTTCTGATTTTTTTTAAGTAAACAGCGCCCTCTAGTGGATTTGTCATCTGAAACTTACAACAGAACAAACCCTAAGTAACGTACCCGCAGTAATGCATTTTAATAAAAAACAAAAAACAAAACGTAGGCTTATGCACATACTTCCAATGAGTCTGGGCTGAATTTTTTTGGGTGACTGTGCAGGTTGCTTGCTATTACAAAACACCACAGTATCACAAACATACTAAAACGAGCCGTTATAGGATAGTTACACATCGGATGTCTTGTATGTTTTGCTTGTTATTTTGTATTTCATTTGCGGATAACGGTGTTTCTCTATGCATAATTTAAAAAAACTCATCGTAAAATATCAGACATCATCAAAAGACAATAAGAAGGTGAATTGATGAACTAAATAGGCCGTAGCGTTTGAGTGTGTGTGTGTATGGGTGTTTCCCAGTACTGGGTTGCTAATGGAAGGTCATCCGCTGCGTAAAAACATATGCTGGAATAGTTGGTGGTTCATTCTGCTGTGGCAACCTCTGAAAGCCGAAGGAAAATGAACAAATGAATGAATGTTTCTGGAGAAAGATTGATTTCTGTAAAATCATGTCATTTAATTATTACAGTCGCAGTTATATTGCAGTCATAAAATGTTGCTCATAAAACTGCTTGTTTGACAAGTGTGTTTGGCAGTTTTAGGCACTGATTCAGATCTGAGTTTAGGATCACTTATAACACATTTATGCTTCCATTTTAAAGTATACTAAATAAATTTGCTCCACAGCAACATTAATCTATCCAGACACCAAATGTGTGTGCATGTCCAGATCATGAAAAAAATCAGAAAAAGATGGGACAGTTCAGAAAACACACACAAAAAAGAATGTTGTGATTTCTTAGGGTGCTTTCACATCTGTAGTTCGCTTCATTTGGTTCGCCTAAGGGCAATAAATGATATATTGTAGCATTTTCTGCCGTCTTTGGGTCGTTTTCACACCACACTGCTGACTTTGGTCCGAATCAGATAAAAAGAACCAAAATGCAGTCATCTGACGAAATCCACATCTCTCATTGGCCAGATGTTGTTGAACATATTTCCTAAACTGTTTATCGATTGGTCAGAATTCACATGCGGGAAAATGCCAAATGAACTCCCTCAAGCAAACAAACCAGCAGACACAAAATGTCTACCATGGAGCTACAACTGCGCTGACTGATTGTATCCCTGCTCAGTAGCTATGTCTCCATCCAAAAATGCGAATGAACTTTATGCGCAAAACTGGATTATCGCATTAAAGACGTGAGAATAAAGCAGCG
The DNA here is from genome assembly GCF_903798145.1 of Danio aesculapii. Classification (NCBI taxonomy): domain Eukaryota; kingdom Metazoa; phylum Chordata; class Actinopteri; order Cypriniformes; family Danionidae; genus Danio; species Danio aesculapii. The sequence continues at coordinate 52,343,318 of NC_079454.1, read as the reverse complement.
TTTCCATCCAACGAGTCAAAGCGAACAAAATCATCACTTCCTGATCATCTGGCGCCAAATAGCAACAGTAAAAACTGAATTTACTGTGGTAGAAGAAGCTGCGTGAATCTTTTCTTCATCTAATAAATGACTGGCACCTCAGTTTGAAGGCGTCAGACGTGGAGCACAGACGCTCTTGATTCTGGAGGTCATTAATAATATAATAACACTAATACTTAAACAGTAAGGCGTTTTAGAAAGACCAAAACAACAGTTCAGATGGTTTACAGAGTGCTCAGCCTGCTGGTTTATCCATTCATACATATTTTCATCATCACATGATCTCTTATAACAAAATCACATGACCTTTTTTAATGCGCATAATAGGTGGATGCAAACATAGCTAGTGAGACTCGGTTGTTTTTGTGGGGGACAAATTACAAATTTGTCAATTTTTTTCGGTCAGCCAGGGGATAAAATGAACTGCTAAAAAATGTTTAAAAATAAGATGCATGTGGCTGCATGTGGCTGGGACCCCCTTGTTGGGAACTGCTGGTCTAGATGATCCTTTTCTTTTTCGCTCCGGAGCACACGGCGGCCATTTCTCCCCCAAAAATACCTGAAATTAGGGGTGTCAAAATTTATTGTTTCGGTGCACCGCGATGCAGACGGGGACAAATCGATATCGGTTCAGTAATAATCATAACCGGTTATAACGTACTGACGTCATTTATCTCCTATGCGCGATGTCACAGTAGAATACTATGACGAAGGAGGCGAGGGAGACTAAATAAACAACCTACTACTTAAAAGGTAAATAATTATGCACAGTTCAACGAAGTGAGTTTGCTGGAAAGTCTTTCATTGACACTGAAGAAGGCTCAGCACACGAGCCGCTATTTCACTACTAAGGAGAAATGCTGTAAAACTCCATCTCTGCCTCTCTCACACACACTTTGGACATTTGCCAAACGCAGCCCTTTCATAGCGGTGTAAGACGGTGCTCAAAAAGGAAGCGAGATCATATTTACATTAGTTTATTTGCTATAAATGCTTGTGTTGTCTTCTGTGCAAGTGTTGGAGTTTTGTTTGATACATTCAGAACATACAGTTCATATATCTGACTGCTTGTATTAAAGGACAAAATTGTGTTATAACTAATTTATAAATATATTTATAGATTGTAATTTAAAAAAATCTTGTGTTGTGAAGAACAAAATCTAATTATGTATGGAAAGCATCGACAATGCACTGTGATATCGAATTGAACCGAATCGATGGCATGATAATCGTAACCGAACCGTGAGACCAGTGTAGATTTACACCCCTACCTGAAATGCTGATTCATCTGACCACAGTACACGTTTCAACTGTGTGATGGTCCATCCCAATTGCCAGACCAGAGAAGTCAACGGCACTTCTGGACACTGTTAACATAGGGCTTCCTTTTGGCACAGAACAGTTTTGTATGGCATTTGTGGATGTAGCTACGTATTGTGGTACTTGACAAAGGTTTGCCAAGGTAGTCCTGAGCCCATGTGGTGATCTCGCGTATAGATGAATGAGGATTCTTGATGCAGCGCCCCCTGAAGAACTGGAGATCACGGTTGTTCAGCTTAGGCTTGCGCTCTTGTCCTTTACGCCTTGAAATTCCTTCAAATTCCTTGAATTTTTTAAATACGTTATGCACTATTAATGTGAAATATCCTTCCTATCTTTCTTTAAAGGAGCATTGTTTTTAACATTTTAATAATTTTCTCACATATTTGATGGCAAACTAGCGATCCTCAGCCCATCTTTGCTCCTAAAGGACTACACCTTTCTTGGATGCTGCTTTTGTACCAAATCATAATTACAATCACCTGTTGACACATCACATCACATCATTATTTAACCAGTTTACCTGAGGTCTGAATGACAGGAAATGATGTATATTACAAATGAAAAGAAGTTGACCAGACAAAACATTAACTATTTTGTGTTCATATTGTCTGCAATGAAATACAAGTCAAAGTAAATCTGGAAATGACCCAACTCAGGCTCATTCTGAGAACGTAGTCCCGTGAACGTTCCTGGAGACCGCAAAATACGTCCCGGGAGGTACGTATTTTTGCAGTTTTTGTTTTCGCGAATCCACGAGAGGCCGCTGTCGAACGACCTTCCGCCTGTCTGCCTGGATGACAGAATGATTGACCGTGCGACCGGCCAATCGGCTGACCCACCCTCCTCCGTCCCTAAACCCAACCAACGACGATTCACAAAAGCCGACCAGAAAAAGAAAAGCCCTCGTCTGATTTTTACGACGTTTTCGGATTTTGACCACATTCTCACCCTGTGACGAACTTGTTCGCTTAATTTTTTGGATTTTGTTTTTGTTTTCTTACCTGATTTCTGGAACCGCTCTTCCCCGGACTCAAACCCGGTCGTCGTCGTCATGGTCAGCCCCTCTCTGCGTCTCGAGTCCGCCAAAGTACACGAAGAGCTAACCGGACAAACTGGTTGCAGTGGGAAAGCCCTCCACACGGAGGCGAGCGGCTGGCCGGCAAGCGCCGAAAGGAACGCAGTCACACCGCCCCGCAGTGTTCGCTTAAAAAAATGAAATGCAGCCGTACGTACCCCCGGCTACGTATTTCGCGGTCTCCAGAAACGTCCACGGGACTACGTTCTCGGAATGAGCCTGGGTTGAAATGACCGCTTTCTTTTTTTATTTGGGTTTTCCATACTGTCCCAATGTTTCTGATTTGGGGTTGTACATAAAACTGGCGATCAAACATAAGATAGCTTAAAATGGGATCAAATTCAGCTAATCTGGAGGTGAGTAAATGCATGAAACTCCTCACAGAGCCAGTGAAGGCTTCATGTATAGCTAAACGCACATTTGCACTAAAATATGAACAAATGTAGTCGATTTGTTGTGTTATTTTCACGTTTTTTGAATGTGGGCAGCAGCTGTTGGTTCATTGGAAACATGACACAGGCCGGACGCCAGCAGTCTTTCCCCAGCAGAGCGCTGTTAGTATGGGCCTGTTCATTAAAATCAGACCCAACACACACACACACAGACATCTTTCCTGGGGCCGCTGAGTGAAATCATGCAGGGTGAGGTGATTTGGTTTGTGTTGGCATGAAAGCGGAACGAGACGCAGACCAGGCTGAGTGTTGCGGGTGTAACCGCGTGGCAACAGCTGAAATTTATTATGCACTCATGATATTTTTGTGGTTTTTGTGGTCATTTATCATAAATGTACTCGGCGTGTTTTTGTGGTTGGCTTTTACAAATGTTTGTGTTACGTTTTCATCAGTCGAGGATTTACGGTTTAAATGTTTAATCCAACAGTCCAGTATTTGGTGTTGATGCAACATGCATTTACTGTACTTTTCTTACTGTACTAGAAGGTTTAAAAGCTACATGTGAATTTAAGTTGCACTTTTATATAGAAGAAAGTAGGGCTGGGCGATATTGCAAAAAAAACTTATCACAATATCATGTTTCATATCATTCGATATCGATAATTATTGAATATTTTTAACAATATATTTAGCAATATTCTTTAATTTACCAACATTACTAAGGCAAATAGTTTTTATAGTCCAAAACAAAAATATTTAAATAATATCTGATCTCTTTATAATAAAATAAACACAAGTGTTAAATAGACTACTAAACCTGATAAATAAAATGCTACAACGTGTGTGCAATGGTAAAGCGTAAGCGCTGAACAATCAAAGCAAACTTTTAGGTGTGAATAATAATGATTCAGTCAACCTCAAACTCTGTCAACAACACAAATTATGATCATCAAATCTGAGCTTTCAAGTAAAGGAACCGACAATCATTATTCAAATACACACGGCAACATTACAGATTGTGAAGTTTAATGACTACATTATCCCAATGCTAAAAACTCTTTCAGATGGGGAGCTAGTGGCAGGGATGCACAAGAAAAGAAACCAAAAAGCCACTCTGGCGACATCCTTGCATCCTTTTTTATTTACAGTCTCCTCACTGCTGCTATACGGCACTCATTTTAGCATGTGTTGTAATTCTGACCTGAAGGGACGAGCACGTGTTTTCTTACTGTACTGAAAGGTTTAAAAGCTGAATATGAGTTTAAGTTGCACTTTTAAATAGAAGTAGGGCTGAGTTGTTATTCTGACCTGAAGTGACAAGCGCATATTTTCTTACTGTACTGGAAGGTTTAAAAGCTGAAATGTGAATATAATTTGCACTTTTATATAGAAGAAAGAATGATATGAACGTTCTTTATTGACGATATTTTTGTGGTCATTTATCATAAATGTACTCGGCGTGTTTTTGTGGTTGGCATCCGCAAATGTTTGTGTTACGTTTTCATCAGTCGAGGATTTACGGTTTAAATGTTTAATCCTACAGTCTAGTACTTGGTGTTGATGCAACATGCATTTACTGTACTTTTCTTACTGTACTAGAAGGTTTAAAAGCTAAATGTGAATTTAAGTTGCACTTTTATATAGAAGAAAGTAGGGCTGGGCGATATTGCCAAAAAAAAAAAACTTATCACGATATCATGTTTCATATCATTCAATATCGATAATTATTGAATATTTTTAACAATATATTTAGCAATATTCTTTAATTTACCAACATTACTAAGGCAAATAGTTTTAATAGTCCAAAACTAAAATATTTAAACCAAATATCTGATTTTTTTATAATAAAATAAACACAAGTGTTAAATAGACTACTAAACCTGATAAATGAAACGCTACAACGTGTGTGCAATGGTAAAGCGTAAGCGCTGAACAATCAAAGCAAACTTTAAGGTGTCAATAATAATGATTCAGTAAACCTCAAGCTCTGTCAACAACACAAATTATGATCATCAAATCTGAGCTTTCAAGTAAAGGAACCGACCATCATTATTCACATACAGACTGCAACATTACAGATTGTGAAGTTGAATGACTACATTATCCCAATGCTAAAAACTCTTTCAGATGGGGAGCTAGTGGCTGGGATGCACAAGAAAAGAAACCAAAAAGCCACTCTGGCGACATCTTTACATCCTTTTTTATTTACAGTCTCCTCACTGCTGTTATACGGCACTCATTTAGCATGTGTTGTTATTCTGACCAGAAGTGACAAGCCGAGCGCGTGGATTCCTTCACCATTTTCTATGGCATCTCTTGTAACTAGCCGACCATAAACTGTTTATTCAGAGGATGACAAACGGACAAACCATTGCTGCAGCTCCAATACAAGTTTATGGAGAAAAGTCAAACCCACTGCAGTGTCTGGGTGCACAGTGTCTGAGGTAATTAGTCTGCCGTTACTGAAATGTGTATATTCCATACAAAGTGTAGAGTAGATTGGTGAATCACGGTGCGCTCGCAGCATTCTGGAGAAGTTCTGATGTTTTTCAACTAGGTGTACCTGGAAAATGTGCATGCACCACATGCATGTCATGCAAATAGCGCTCCTCCATTGGAAATGACAAACTTACACCCTTAGCTTATTGGCATTCCTTCCAAGACGCACGCTCAGCAGCCACATTTCAATAAAACTATAGCCTTTATACCGAAACTATATACCAAACTTTTTTCAGCGTTATTGACAATGGTGTTCGGACATTAAATATCGCTAATGATTTTATTGCCCAGCCCTAGTTTGTGTTAAGTTTTCGTCAGTCGAGGGGATTTACAATTTAAATTTAATCCAACAGAATAGTAATTGGTGTTGATGCAACATGCATTTACTGTAATTTCCTTACTCTACTGGAAGGTTTAAAAGCTGCAACGTGATTCTAGTTTGCAATTTTATACAGAAAATGAATGATAGGAAGGTTCTTTGTTGAAACAATACCTGTTTTGTTGTTGTTGTCACAGTACCATTCCTAACTTTGGGGTTGGTAAATTATTCAGTTTATTTTATTGTTTATATAAAGTCCTTATTCAGCAGGGGATGCAAATAAATAAATGAAAAGTGACTGTAAATATACAAGCCCAAATCAGAAAAAGGTTGGAACAGTATAGAAAACGCAAATAAAAAAGAAAGTAGTGATTTCTAAATTTCCTTTGACTTGTATTTCATTGCAGACAATCCAATAAACATTATTTTATGTGTTCCTCGTGATGATTTTTAGTTTTTTTTATATCAATTTTAGTTCTTGCAGCACATTTTAAAAATAGTTGGAGCAGTAAAGCATTTACCACTTTGTAATGTTGCCATTTCTTTTCACAACACTTAGCAGACGTTTAGGGAATGAAGACACCAAGTGATGAAGTGTTTCAGGGGTAATTTCGTCCCATTTTTCCTGCAGACAAGTCTTAAGGTGGGCAACAGTACAGGGTTTTCGATGTTGCGTTTTGCGCTTCAAAATGCACCACACATTCTCTATAGGAGACAGGTCGGGACTGCAGGCAGGCCAGTCAACTACCTGTGTCCTCTTCATTTGCAGCCAGGAATTTGTAATGTGTGCAGAATGTGGTTTTGCATTTTCTTGTTGAAATATGTATGCAATTTTAAACATTTCAATCATTTTCTCTCGTATTTGTTGGCAAACTGGCGGTCCTCGGCCCATCTTTGCTACTAGACCTAGACCTTGGATGCTGCTTTAGTACCAAATCATAATTACAATCCCCTGTTGACATCACCTGTTTCACATCACACTAATATTTAACCAGTTTACCTGATTACTAGCTCTAAACTGCTCCTGCCCCAACTTTTTTGGAAGGTTTAACAGGCCTGAATGACAGAAAAGGATGTATATTTCTTTTCTGTACATGAAGGAATTTTTTGTGTTTATGTTGTCCTCAATGAAATACAAGTCAAAGGAAATCTGAAAATCACTACTTAATTTTTAACTTTGCCATATTTTTTTTGATTTGCCATATTATTTCAATACTGTCCCAACTTTTTCTGAGTTGGGTTGTATTTGTAATGTAACAGAAGTTATTTTAAGGTATCATTGTTACCATAAAATTGCAATTAATTATGCATAATTACACACAACTAAACCTAACCACCTAAATCTAACCATATAGTAGAAACATGTAGTTGTTTAATATAATATATAATAATAAATCATATAATATATTAATATTCAATAGTTACATGAATGGTTGTACTCTAACAAGGACATCTTAAAATAAAGTGTAACCAAAAACAATCAAAATATTCATAAAAGATCATTAAAAAAGATTTTCAAGTAATGTAAAGTGATTATTAAACATTGATAATAATCATTATTGATAATTCTTTTGGTTGGGAATCAAATTAGCATGTTGTAATGGATTTTCCAAGGATCGTTTTACACCGAATACTGTAGTAATGATGTTGAAAATGGAAAATATTCAAAGAGAAAGTTATAGAAATGGAAGTAAATATAGAAATAGAATAGAAAATAATATCTTTATTGTATTTCAGATTTCAATTTTAGATTTAGCAAACTTGTTTTTTCTTAATGATATGTACTGATAAATTAAAAGCTAGTAATGCAAGCTAACACAATTATATGGTCAGTTTTGATTTCGTGTATACTTTTAAGCCTATTCTAAACCCACACCCCTCCCCCCAAATCCTCTTTCTTTCTTTCTTTTTTGTTGCTTGTTCCTGTTAAAATGCGGCCAGACTGCTGTTTCTTTTCATTTTGGCCTTGAGACATCATGTCAGAATTCCACCGGCCCCAGAGCCTCCCTCGCATCGGAATCTGAGGCCCCTGGAGAAATTTGACATCTACACTCCAGAAAGAGTGTGTGAGTCTGACAGACGTCCTCCTCCTTGGGCCACGGTGTCCCACTCAGAGGAATCCAGAGTTACCGCCAGATCTCAGACGTTTGGGCCTGTCCTCAAAGAAAGAGCCGAGAAAACAAACACTATCTATCTCTCTGTCTGTCAATGGATCTCCTCACCCATTTATTCATCCTATCGATCATCTACCTATACACCTATTTACTAATGTATTCATCATGATCTAGATAGATATCATCTGTCTATCTAACCATCTATATGATGTTTTCCATCTTATCATCCATTGTTTTCTGTATGTCCATGTGTCTGGCCATCCATCATTTTGTATATCTGTCATCCATCTATCCATATGTCATTTTCCGTTCATCCATCCTTCAAACCGTCTATCCATTTGTATGTCATCCATTATTGTTATTGTCTATCAATTATTTGCATTTCATCATCCATTCGCCCATCCATCAATCCATCTGCCTGCCTATTTATCCATCCATTCATCCACCTATCCATCCATTCATCTATCCTTCCATCCATCCGCCTATCCTTCCACCAATCCATCCATCTGCGCATCTATTCACCATCTATATATTCATCCATTCGCCTATCTGTTCATCCATCTATCTGTCCATCCATCCGCCTATTTATATATTAATCCACCTATCCATCTGCCTATCTATATATTCATCCATCCATCTGCTTATCTATATATTCATCTATCTATCTATCCATCCATCCATCTATCCATCCATCCATCCATCTGCCTGTCTGTCTGTCTTTCCATCCATCCATCCATCCATCCATCTGCCTATCCATCTGTCCATCTATATATTCATCTATCCATCCACCTATCTAAATATTCATCCATCGATCCATCTATCCACCTATTGCTCCATCTATTAACCTATCTATCTGTCTGTCCATCCATCGATCCATCCGTTCGTCCGCTCTCCATGCATCAGTCCATGCATCCATCTATCTATCCATCCATCAATCTATACATCTATCTATATTTTTATCCATCCATCTGCCTTTTTATATTTCTTTCCATCCATCCATTCATCCATCCATCCGTCCTTCTGTCTGTCATCTGTCTGTCCAGTTATTCATCCATCCATACATCCATCCATCCATCTGCCTATCTGTCTGTCCATCCATCCATCCATCCATCTGCCTGCCTGTCTGTCTGTCTGTCTGTCTGTCCATCCATTCATCAATCTGCCTTTCCATCCATCCGTTCATCTCTCCTCGCATCTATATATTCATCTATCCATCCACCTATCCACCTGTTCCTCCATCCATTAGCCTATCTATCTATCTGTCTGTCTGTCCGTCCATAGATCCGTCCGTCCGTCTCTCCATGCATCAGTCCATGCATCCATCTATCTATCCATCCATCAATCTGTCCACCTATCTATATTTTTATCCATCCATCTGCCTATCTATATATCCATCCATCCATCCATCCATCCATCCATCCATCTGCCTGACTGTCTTTCCATCCATTTATCCATCTGCCTATCCATCCATCTGTCCGCCCATCTATATATTCATCCATCATCCACCTATCTAAATATTCATTCATCCATCCATCCATCTATCCACCTATTCCTCCATCTATTAGTCTACCTGCCTTTCTGTCTGTCCATCCATTGATCCGTCCGTCTGTCCGTCCGTCTCTCCATGCATCTGTCCATGCATCCATTCATACATCCATCCATCTATCCATCCGTTCATCCATCCACCATCTATCCATCCATCCACCTGTCTAATATACCATCAATCCATCTGCTTATTCCTCCATCCATCCATCTGCCTATTTGTCCATCTATCTGTTTGTCCGTCCATGCATCCGTCCATGTGTCCATCCATCCATCCATTTGCCTATCTGTTTTTCCATCTGCCTATCTGTCCATCCATCCATCCATCCATCCATCTTCTAGTCTGTCCGTCCATCCGTCCATCCATCCATCCATCTGCCTATCCATCCATCCATCGATCATTTTCTATTCATTTTTTCTCCATCCATCCATCAACAAATTACAAGCCCATCGAATTAAATTGCTGGTTTGTCACATGCAGAGCAGGATTTCTGCCATCATTTGCACCTGACAGCCGTTAGGCAACACTTGTATGAGGAATGTAAATCAGGAACACACTCCCATATTTCATTTCCAGCCAAAAAGTCCCATCCCTCCCTCCTTTTATGGGTCAGCATTTTTGCAGCATAGAATAAAAGGCTGCATATGAATTGACTTTCTGCCTGCCACAAGCATGACTTCCATCTGCACCTGCACGAGCCAGCGCTTGATAAACAACAGCCATTAATCACAATGCTCTGAATTAAACGCTACTGTCAATATGCTTTTCTTAATAGACGTCTAAACATTTACTAAAGGCTTCCCAACTGTTTCGCTTTGATCTGCTCCATAATTTGTTTAGTGTGTATTGATATTTCTCCAGCGCAGTAAAACACATGTGGGACTCAGAGAGCCGAGGAAGCGGCCAGTACTCGTCCATCTTCATCTCACAGAGGAATTGGAGAAATTTAGTACCCTGGAGGTTTGGAAAATGCATAAGAAGAAGAATTTGCTGAAAAATCTTTATTGATTATTGGTTCAAGGTGTTTTAGGGGTCCCAATTAGGGATATGCATGCACACTACATTGTAACGATCAAGTATTTTACTTGAATAAATGCCGCAAGTTGACTCAAATTTTTGTGAAGTTTATTTATAAACTAGTTTTGAGAAGATCACGTGCTTATGATTGTTCTCAGCTGTTCCCGCATCAGCTCACGATTGATTCTCCAATCAGATGATTCCTAACTCACTATTGATAAGCAGAATGTTTTTTATCTCAATATCTTGAAGAACAGCCCCCCTCCCCCCAAATCCACCTCTACTTCCCTTACTTTCCAGATGGGCGACACGGCGGCCCAGTGATTAGCACTGTTGCCTCACAGCAAGAATGTCTCTGGTTAAAGTCCCTACTAAACCAGATGACATTTCTGTTTGCTCGTTCTTCCCGTGCTCACATGGGTTTTCCCCGGGTTCTCCGGTTTCCTCCCACAGTCCAAAAACATGCAACCTAAGCAAATTGAACACACAAAATTGATACCATAGCCAGGCTCTTACTGAGAACACCTCTTCTCAGTCATCCATATCCATCATTTAGCTAGAAATAAGCCGAGGGGAGTTCATCGAGATCTACCTGAGCTCAAACTCCCCTCTTGACCTGCAAACAGGAGGGAGCCCAGGGCTCGAGGATCTCATAAGCTCAGGGCTCTCTCCCAGGACAGCATGCCAAACAAGCTTTGTCAATCATCAGCTAAGTGTGAACTCTTGAAAACAAGTATGAAAAACAAAACAAAAGTTGACTATATTGTTATACTTTTACACGTACTTAATTTTAAGGCAACCGTTTTATTCATTTTTTTAAAATGTAATGTCAACTAATCGCTTTGTACAGTGTACACTAGAGTACACTACCTAACAAAGTCTTGTCGCCTATTCAAGTTTCATGAACAACAAGTAATAACTTGACTTCTAGTTGATCATTTGGTATCAGAAGTGGCTTATATGAAAGGCAAAGGCCTCTAGATCACGCTTATTTTACCACAATAAAATATGATCATGCCTTGATTTTGAATGATTTAATTAGGACAGTAAGGTCTGACTTTGCTTAGACTAAAGTCTGGTCACTGATCCTTCAATAATGTCCAGTATAGAATATGTGCTCATGCTGCAGTGGAAACAGAATGAATATTGTGTCTGACTCCATCATGAGCTTGGAGGACTGCATCCATACATCTCTGCAATGACTCAAATCACTGATTAATAAAGTCATCTGGAATGGCAATAAT
>NC_079454.1:52286753-52326753 GCF_903798145.1 Danio aesculapii | reverse complement strand
CGTCCGATGACGTCATGGGTCCCGTCTCTCCTTGGTTTATGGAAGCGCCGTAGTTTGTTGCGTAGAGTAGATGAAGTGTTTCAATGCGCTCCGTTGTTCTCAGAAAACGCGTGAAAAAGCTCGCTCCTTTCGAAAGGATTACAGCGTGTTGTGATTTGAGGAATACTACTTTGTTCCGGTTTACGAAAGAGTGTGTTTTCAAAGCAGAGTTTGAGCTTGTTTACGGAGTTTCGGGCGCGTTTGTTTGGATGTTTTTGGCACAAAAGTTTGTCGAGTCCCGGAGAAAGTAAATAACGCGGTTTTTGGAGAGACTCCTGGCGACTAGGATGGTGTTACATTGAATAATCATGCTATTTATGAAGACATCTGAACTTAATTTATGACTGCATCTTCAACCGGTCTCGTTTAAATCAGTTTTGTGTCTCGAGCTTACTGTATAGTGAGTCTATGAGGAATGGAAACACGGATCTCTGCTGAACACTGTAAGTGACCCGAACTTTGATCGATCTATCTATCTATCTATCTATCTATCTATCTATCTATCTATCTATCTATCTATCTATCTATCTATCTATCTATCTATCTATCTATCTATCTATCTATCTATCTATCTATCTATCTATCTATCTATCTATCTATCTATCTATCTATCTATCTATCTATCTATCTATCTATCTATCTATCTATCTATCTATCAGCATTTTTATAATTATTATTACAATATTTTGCTTTTAAATATTGGGTTCATTCAGTTTTAATAAATAATTAACTGTATTTTAGTTTTAATTAAAGGAATGAATGTGTATATCTATCTATTAGCATTTTAATAATTATTACGATATTTTCCTTTTATATGTTCGATTCAGTTAGTTCTGATGAATAATTTGCTGTATTTTAGTTGTAATTAAATGAATATATCTATCTATCTATCTATCTATCTATCTATCTATCTATCTATCTATCTATCTATCTATCTATCTATCTATCTATCTATCTATAAATATGTCAGGATTTTAATAGTTATTAGAATATTTTCCTTTTATATATTGGATTCATTAAGTTCTGATGAATAATTTACTGTATTTTATTTTAATTAATGAATGAATGTGTCTGTCTGTTTATCTATCTTATCTTTAAATCTATCTGCATTTTATTAATTAATACGATATTTTCCTTTTCTATATTACATTAATTCAGTTCTGGTGAATAATTTACTGTATTTTAGCTTTAATAAGAGGAATGACTGTGTGTTTATTTTCATCAGGTTACTGCTTGTCCTGCTCTTGTCCTGTCAGTATAATTATGGTTAAAAAAGACGATGATTTACATTCTCTTTTATGTGTGTTTGAGGTTTTTTTTTTCAGTATTTGGACGGTTAAACTAGACAAAATTGGATTTTCAGTCATCAAATCAGTCATAAAAGTAGCTATTACAGATGACTTGTATTGAAATGTTGCTCAGTGTAGCAATTGTTTATGTACCAAAAATCCTGTCTTTAATCCGTTTTTAGACAAAAACTATTTCATTACATTAAATTTAGGCATTCCTGTTCCCCCATAAATGTCAATTTTAATCTCTATACTTTCCCATTGAGGTAAACTTGGTCTTAAATTTGTGCATTCAGATTTTCTCCTTAATATAATTTCAGAAAAGTAAAACTCTAAATAGTGAAATCATATTAGCAGCTAATGTCTATCTAAGTACAACACTGTTTACAGTCAATCAAATAGTGCTAATGTTGTTTTCATGCCATACTTGTATGCGATTTCAGACAGAATACTCAAATTAGCGTGGTAAACAATATAGAGAGCAATAAAATGAACCAATGTGCAAATATAAAACCAACTTCACCTCAATTACTTTCCCTTAAACCAATGATTTGCAAGCACAACGTAATTAATCATTCAAAAAGTGATCATATTTCAGTTCAGATGCAAATATAGCTCTGATTAAGTGTGTAGTTTGACTAGTAATATCAGACAGTGGAATGTTATTTAAAATGTTATTTAATTTGTTACGTTAAAGTAGTGATTTTACTTTCTTTTAACCCTTTATTGCATGAAGAATTGTGAATGGTAACTTAATTAAAATCGATTACTACAGTATATATATACAGTGCTCAGCATATATGAGTAACACCTCTCACTAATCTATCTTTTACATTTTTTTATAGGATGCTATAAAATATTATATTAGTGCATATATAAGTCAGTACCGATGCCAAATCTGGAGCTTATCCAACAAAATAACTTGCAGTAAAAGTCCAAAAATACGTTGCCTAACTTTGTAATATTGTATAAAATATTAAATAAATATTTGTATACTTTGTAATATTAAATAAAACTTTTAAAAAGAGAAAAATATCAAGAGAAACAAAAAATATATAGGTTTTTGTGGAAATTTTGTACTTTTTTACTAATTTACAATTTTTTATTTTATTTTTTTTTATATTTTTATATTTTTGTTCCATTTCTAAAGATGTTTGGTGACATGATTTCAATAAATATATCTGTCTAATGGATCTGTTTTGTATAAACGCATCAAAATATATTACATATTTACTCAGAAATGTCTAAAAATATAAATTTTTTACGATGGGGTGTACTTATTTATGCTCCGCACTGTATAGTAGATCTTAAAGTCTTAATAATAATAATAATTCTTAATAATAATAATAATAACAATTAAGACCTTAAAAGTCTTGTAATAACCCTTTTAACCCTTGAAAAGTTTTTCCAATGAGTATTTCAATAAATATCCTATCGAGCAGTGTTTCCCAACCCTGTTCCTGGAGGCACACCAACAGTACATATTTTGGATGTCCCTTGTCTGACCCATTAACTTCAGGTGTTGGAGTCTCTTCTGATGTTATGATAAGATGATTCAGGTGTGTTTGATTAGGGAGAGGTTGAAAATGTGTACTGTTGGTGTGCCTTCAGGAACAGGGTTGGGAAACACTGCTCTAGAGGGTTAATCTAATCACCTGTGTAATTTAATTTTGATGAGGAAAAAATGTACAAAATGCGACTCTTAATTAATTATTAAGAGTTAACTTTATTAATGATTGCTCAATATATTGATTTACCAATATTTTTCCTTTTATTTAAATGTTTTATCATAATTTGCTATTGGTTTTGTAATATTGAACATTTGTTAAAGGCGTCTGGCGAGGGAAGAGATGACAATAATGGCACGTATGAGAGAACTCATTAAGTTTGCTGTAATCTGTAAACTTTATTTAAGATAACCTATAATTATGTGTTACATCAGCATGTGGTTGATGCAGCTTGGCTTTAAGAAAATGAGACCCATTCATTGAATAACAATAATTCATTCTAGACACACACCGATATTCGATATATTGTGATAATGAACATGCACGATATTAATATCGTGGACACTTTTAAAATACAGTGTATAGTTATTTATTATTTACACTTTTATATTTGAGTATATTCAGATTGTTGTATTTTCAGTGGTGTCTATCACAGCACCAAATTATCGAAGACTAAACATAAACGTTTTTCACATGTTAAAGCTCCTGTGAAGTGCTTTGAAATGTGCATTTTTTTCATTCGATGTTTGAAAAATCAACTAAAACATGAAGTGAGGGCGGCACATAGTGTAGCTCCTCCCCTTTTTAAAACAGCCAATAGTGTTTTTTCACAGCTCTGCCAGTGAGTGCGGTTGAACAAATGAAAAGGGTCTTGAATGGGGCGGGGCATGTCAGATACTAGAGAGCATTTGATTGGTTAGAAGTTTTGATGAGAAGCTCAAGTACGAGGTGACGTGAATAAAACCGTTGATTCATTTAGGCGAAAGTGACGAACTGCAAACTTTACATGTTTATATCTGTTTTATATCTTCTAAACGTGAATTTTGTCACTGCTTTGGAGCTCGCTGGCTCATAGATTTCCTTAAAACTAACAATGCTTATACTAACAACTAAAAAACTTTATTTTAATTCATGGGATCTTTAATCTGGCCTACGAAATTGAAAATTCAGACTATTTTAATGCATTAAAATCAAAAGTGTTATTGTTTTATTAAATAAAGATAACTAATAAAATTAAATTTACTCTATCAAAACCATAATATGGCTATTTCTCATTGTTGACTTTAATGCATTACCTGACGTTTACTAATGAGAACGCTGTACTTTATCCTTTTGCAATTTAAATTGTTTAAAACATTTAATTACTCTGAACATATTCACCGGCCACTTTATTAGGTACACTTTAATAGTACCAGGTTGGACCCCCTTTTGCCTTCAGAACTGTCTTAATCCTTTGTGTCAGAGATTCAACAAGATACTGGAAATATTCCTCAGAGATTTTGCTCCATATTGACAGGATAGCATCACGCAGTTGCTGCAGATTTGTCGGCTGCACATCCATGATGCCAATCTCCTGTTCCACCACATCCCAAAGGTGCTCTATTGGATTGAGTTCTGGTGACTGTGGAGGCCATTTGAGTACAGTGAACTCATTGTCATGTTTAAGAAACCAGTCTGAGATGATTCACGCTTTATGACATGGTGTGTTATCCTGCTGGAAGTAGCCATCAGAAGATGGAGACACTGTGGTCATAAAGGAATGGACATGGTCAGCAACAATACTCAGGTAGGCTGTAGTGTTGACACGATGCTCAATTGGTACTAATGGATCCACCACCACCACCAGCAGCCTGAACTGTTGATACAAGGCAGGATGGATCCATGCTTTCCTGTTGTTGATACCAAATTCTGACCCGGCCATCCGAATGTGGCAGCAGAAATGGAGACTCATCAGACCAGGCAACGTTTCTCCAATCTTCTATTGTCCAGTTTTGGTGAGCTTGTGTGAATTGTAGTCTCAGTTTCCTGTTCTTAGCTGACAGGAGTGGCACCCGGTGTGGTCTTCTGCTGCTGTAGCCCATCCGCCTCAAGGTTGGACGTGTTGTGTGTTCAGAGATGCTCTTCTGCAGACCTCGGTTGTAGACCACTGTTGCCTTTCAATCAGCTGGAACCAGTCTGGCCATTCTCCTCTGACCTCTGGCATCAACAAGGCATTTGCACCCACAGAACTGCCACTCACTGGATATTTCCTCTTTTTCAGACCATTCTCTGTAAACCCTAGAGATGGTTGTGCGTGAAAATCCCAGTAGATCAGCAGTTTCTGAAATACTCACAGCAGACCCTTTGGCACCAACAACCATGCCACGTTCAAAGTCCCTTAAATCCCCTTTCTTCCCCATTCTGATGCTCGCTTTGAGCTTCAGCAGATTGTCTTGACCAAGTCTACATGGCTGAATGCATGTTGTGTGTTTGGCTGATTAGAATTTTGCGTTAAGGAGCAGTTGGATAGGTGTACCTAATAAAGTGGCCGGTGAGTGTATATGCAATAAAGGCTATTTTGTTTTGTCAATAACTATTAAAGTAGTCTGTTTTGCAGCTAAGGTTAAAATTGAGATGATATATTACTATAATAAAAGCAACAGCAACTAATCGAAGCCTGAAATCTGAAGCTTTATTCATTTACTCACAGTCATATGCATTATTGTGTAAATAAATGTGTAACAATGGAAGTATATTGCAGATTTTAAAAGTGTATTTTAGAGATTATTACGGCTGTTTCCATGTGTTAAATGTTCCTATATGTTAAATAGGTTGTGTGTTTGTTTCTCTGTGTACTCTGGAGTTCCTGCGCGATGCGTCCAGCATTACAGTGAGCTTCTCTCCCTCGGGTTTCCCTCTTCAGAAAGATCTCTGTATCTGCCTGCTCTTTAAATGGATGCGGTCGAGCTCAAACACAAGCAGATTTGTTGGTTGGAGAAGGTATTTTAGACGCTGTGTTTGCAGCACACACACAGGACAGTCAGAGGGGCAGAATTGAGATCTTTCATGGCCTGACTCTGGCTGCTGGTGTGAAGTTTTGGTCTGTGGTTGGAGATGATCTGGGGTTTCCATTGCAGGTCTCCACCTGACACCTGTATGAGCCTCTGTCATTTACTGCACATAAACTGCTGATCATGGCGTGTGTGTGTGTGTGTTGTTCTGTCTATGCGTGTGACTTTTTTTTTTTTGTCTGTTTGAGTGTGTACGTGTGTGTGTGTTTTGTCTGTGTGAATGTTTCTGTGTGTGTCTCTTTGTCTGCGTCTGTTTGCATTTGAGTGTGTGTTTGTGTGTGTATCTCTTTGTGTCTGTTTGAATCTGAGTTTGTGTGTGTGTGTGTGTGTGTGTGTTTGCCTGGGTGTGTTTGTTTTGTCTGATTTTGTTTCCTCTCTCTCTCTGTGTGTGTGCGTGTGTGTGCGTGTGTGTGCGTGTGCGTGCGTGCGTGTGCGTGCGTGTGCGTGCGTGTGCGTGCGTGTGCGTGTGTGTGTGTGTGTTTCTGTGTGCGCATCTTTGTCAGTGTCTGTTTGCATTTGTGTTTATGTGTGTATTTGTGCTTGTTTGCATTTGTGTGTGTGTGTATTTTTGTCTGTGTGAATGTGTTTGTTTGTCTGTCTGTGTGTGTACCTCTTTGTTTGTTTGTGTGTGTGTGTGTGGGTTTGTACAGGTGTTTGTCTGTGAATGTGTCTGTGTGTGTCTCTCTGTCAGTGTCTGTTTGCATTTGAGTGTATATGTATGTGTGTTTGTCTGTGTGTGTGAGTGTGTGTGTTTGTTTGTATGTGTTTATCTGTGTGTATTTTTGACTGTGAATGTGTTGTCTGTGTGTGTGTCTCTCTTTGTGTGTGTTTGCATTTGTGTTCGTGTCTGTGTGGTTGTGTGTGTCTCTTTGAGTGTGTTTGTGTGCGTCTATCAATGTGTATTTTTGTCTGTGTGATTGTGTTTGTGCGTGTCTGTGTTTGTTTGCTTTTAAGTGTGGGTATCTGTGTGTGTGTGTGTGTGTGTGTGTCTGTGTTTGTTTGCTTTTAAGTGTGGGTATCTGTGTGTGTGTGTGTCTGTGTTTGTTTGCTTTTAAGTGTGGGTGTCTGTGTGTTTGTTTGATTGTTTCTTTGTGTGTGTATGTGTGTGTCTCGTTAGTATTTGTGTGTGTGTGTGTATTTTTGTCTGTGTGAATGTGTTTTTCTGTCTGTGTGTGTGACTATTTGTCTGTGTTTGAGTGTGTATGTCTGTGTGTGTCTGTTTGCCTGGGTGTGTTTAATTTGTCTGATTTTTGTGTGTGTGTGTGTGTTTATGTGTGTCTCTTTGAGTGTGTGTGTGTGTGTGTCTCATTTGAATTTGTGTGTGTGTATTTTTGTCTGTGTGAATGTGTTTTTCTGTCTGTGTGTCTGTGTGTGTGACTATTTGAGTGTGTACGTCTGTGTGTGTGTGTGTGCGTGTGTGTCTGTTTGCCTGGTGTGTTTTATTTGTCTGATTTTTGTCTGTGTGTTTTTGTCTGTCTCTGTGTGTGTGGCTGTGTTTGTGTGTCTGTCTCTTTGTTTGCATTTGTGTGTGTTTGTGTGTGTGTGTGCTTTTTTTGTCTGTGTGTGTGACTCTTTGTCTGTGTTTGAGTGTGTACGTCTGTGTGTGTGTGTGTGTGTGTGTAATTTTTTTGTAACTTGTTGTCTGTGTGTGTGTGCGTATCTGTTTGTATGTGTGTCTGTCAGTGCATGCTTGTATTTGTGTGTAAGCGCGCGCGGCGTGTGTGTTTTTGTGACGTATAATGACACAAATGTGTATAATGACACAGGTTGTACATAGAAAAGGTGACTTATGAGGACATTGCTGACGTCCCCATTACTCAAAGGCTTCTAAATGAGACACACTGAGGTTTTCCCACAAAGTAAAGCTGCAGAGCGTTTCCTGTGAGGCTTGTGTTCCTGTGTTGGCCAATATTACAATACAGTTTGTACAGTATAAAAGCCCTTACACCAATTAAATGTCCTCACAACTCACAAATACTAACTGTGAGTGTCTGGGAAACGTTCCAGAATCACAGCCGTGCGTTTACCTGAGTAATACGGTTGGATCTTATTTTACAGCGATATGCATGGTGTGCACTTAAAACATGCAGTCAAACATTTAATATCGGCCCATGTCGTTCCTCTGCAACAGTTTCCTGGCCATGGGGGCTGAAATTCAAGCATAGCATGAACCGTAGACTCCTCCGCTGTCTGTGCAATGTGTTTGAACCTGTTCTTTTCAATCACACCGCGCCTTTGAAATCCGCTTTGTTCACGGAGCCATTCTTCCTGATATTCCATAGGGTTGGTAATCCAGAACCGGTTCTCCATCTCAAGTGCTTGCTATATTTTTTTTATTTAAAGCTGCAGCTAAATGATTTTCCAGAGGTTCAGTGATGAGAACTGCTCTTTAAGCATGCCAAAGTCTCTTTAAAGGTGCAGTAGGTGCTTGTCTTTATAAACATGTTTTGCTGTGCTGGTTGAAAGTCTCTTCACATTCTAATAGGAATGATTTCAGTAATGCGGTAATATGGTCTACCGCGGGGTCTAAAAATAGCAACAATATTAGTTTCAATACCGTTATACTGTCATAAAAACAATGCACTTATATAGGAGACAAGTATTAAATATGATTTATTTAATGCCTAAAAATGCCTATGTGTGATTGTCAACACAGGACAGTGTGGAGGAGAGAGGTGAGGTAAAACGGCGAGTCGTGCACTAAGTCACCTAGTCTCGAAAAAAAACACAACCTTTGCAGTTTGGCAGTATTTCGGGTTTGACGGAACGAGAAGGGAGACATGGTAAATACGAACTAGAGGTCTGCATTCCCGCTGCTGTACCGCAGGAGCCGCGGGACCGACCTGATTTCTTGTGGTGCGGGAATAAATGTCCGAATAAAGCGCAGGAGCGGTCGGTAACTCTGGTGTAATTTAAACAGGAGATTGCGGTCTAAAAATACCGTTCCCGAGCGAGCAAGCACACGCACAACCGCATGGATGCAGTGTGTGTGTGTGAGAATGAGAGAGCGTGATGATGTGTGTTGCTTGTTTGATGCTGTCTATGTGTGTGTAAATGAGAGAGAGAGCGTGATGCTGTGCGTCTATGTGTGTGTGTTTATACATACAGCTTGTTATAGGCTGTCAGGACTATCATTTAGCTGGGTGGTTTTTGGTTTTGCTCTTCTGTTCGTGAACACATCACCCCCCCCCCCCCAAAAAAAAATGTAGTCCCGCGCAGATCTCTAATACAAACAAGACAATTTGCAAATTGTGTATCAAACAGATGACCTCGAACCTAAGGTGGCATGTACGGTATTACGTTTCTGAATGGTTTAGGCACAAGACAACAGTTTGGTGACGCTGTCTCAGACTTGCATCATAATTTTTTATTATGCACAGTAATACTGTATACCGAGGTAAAATAGGGAGGAGGTTTGATACCGCCCAAGCCTAATTTCAGTAAATGATCTAAATGTGTTATGTATTTTTATATTCTGGTTAAGGCGTAAGACTAAAAAATATTCACCCTATTAAATATTGTCGGCTCGATAATTCCCATAATTCTGATAAGTAGCCCAAACTGTCTATCAATAAATGTAGATTTGTAAAATTGCACCTCTGTTCATGCAGATCTGTGCAGATCTGTGACACGAGAGAGTGACAGCAGTAAAAACAAATGCTGAATCAATATTGGAGTTGGTTTTACACGCTGGCTAAAAAAGTATTAGTGAATTGTGAGGTCCTGGAACAGATTGGGGTAACGGATTCGGCATGTCACTCAAGGATGGAGAGGTGTCGCGCATGACCGGGGGGATGGGGTTGTGGGGTTGGTGTGTTGGATGGCGGAGGGGTGTTGTGCTGCGGATGAAAGTAAGCGGACGCGGACAAATGTGAAGAGGGTTGGGGAGTCACGGAAGAAAGTGAACAGCGGATGAGGGAGGAGGGCGGTTGAGGAGGGGGATCGGTAAACTAAGGTGCCGCATCAGATTTCAGATACCGCAGATTTCAGAGGTGCTGGATCCGGCGTGTTCTGGCACAAGTTGAGCCCTGGGCGTAACCAACGATGCATGCAACGCGCTTAGCTGTGCATTCATACTTCTGCGTGCTGTTTCTGTTGCTCTTCCGAAACACTAGTTGGCAGTGAGGTGTTTGTTCCTCTGTGTCGAGTTTCTTCGCTGGTGTTTTTTCTGAACGCTTCCTTAATGCACAAGTGGCTCAAACTCGCTCATTTTGAGGCAGGAACCGGTGGATGTGCAACAACTTTAATCATAAGGTAAACACAGAATAAAACTTTCCATCTGGAGCTCCTTCATGGAACTACACACTTGTAAACAGTCGCTCCAACGGACTTGCGGTCCTGCCCACTTTTGTCAGCGCTTCCAAGCGGACCAATCACAGAGCTTGCTCTACGCGTCGTTGCAATGTGTAGTTACATTTTTTGAGAGGTGCGCATCAGCCACGGCGAGGGCTTTGCGTCCACGCGTAGGCCCGTAGCATATGCATGCGCTTGATGCAGAAGTATAAATCAGCCTTTAGACAGGTAATGTTATGTTTTAAAACTATTTTAGTCACGCAAAGCTGATATAGATTGGGTTGTTATGAATGGGTTACATGTACAGGAGTGTTATATGCACAATATTCCTATAGCGCATGTGTTTGGACTGTGGGGGAAACAGGAGCACCCAGAGAAAACCCACTCCAACCCGAGGAGAACATGCAAGCTCCACACAGAAATGCCAACTGACCCAGCCAGGGCTCAAACCAGCGACCTTCTTGCTGTGAGCCGACAGTGCTAACCATTGAGCCACCATGCGGAAACGATAACTATTGTGAAAATTGCTAAACAATTAAGCTTAAGTTGTATTTTGGGATATATTGCGCAGCCCTATTCGCAACTGTTCTTGTATTGAGCGACTGTAAAAGAGTGACCGTGCTTGTGTTTACCTGCAGATTAAAGTCTTCAGCAGCGTGTGGCCGGCGAGCAGGACTGATCATGGCTCTGAGCGAGGACTTCACTGAGCTCCAGACCCTCAGCAACGGCAGGTCCTCCAGCATTTACCCCACCACGAACACACCTGCAGACCCGGAGGAGGAGGAGCTGAGCGTTTCTGCATGCACACAGCCCAATGAACACAGCCAGATGATGCAGACAGGTATCAATTTTAAAACTCCATCACTGAATAACATGTCTTATTATATTTAAAAGATGACTTTATTCTCTTGCATGAGGGTCAGAGAGTCAAACAGAAACACAGGTCGCTGCAGAATGTCAACAGGAAAGGGAAGCGCTTGTACAATGTGAGAAATAAGTATTGAACGCATCACAATTCTTCTCAGAAAACGTATCTCTAAAGGCGCTGTTGACTTGAAATTTACCCCAGATGTTGGTAACAAGCAAATAAATCCATGTTAGCAAAGAAAACAAAACTAATTAGTTTAAAAATGAAGTTATGTATGATGAAATGCAATGACAAAGGAAAAAAGTATTGAACACATGAAGAAAGGGAGGTGCAGATTAGCAGTGAAAGCCCAGACAGCAGCTGAAATCTCTCAGTAGTTCTTCAGCAACCCTCTGCCCTTCCTCAGTGTAAATAAATATCAGCTCCTTCAGTCCAACATCTACATTAGCAGGAGGATGAAGATGAAACCAGGGTGGACATTTCAGCAAGACAGTGATCCAAAACACAGCCAAGGAGACTCTCAGATGCTTTCAGAGAAAGAAAATCAAGCTGTAGAGTGGTCCATCCAATCACCAGGGGCCTCATGTGTCAACGTTTGGATTTACTAACGATGAAATTAACGTGAGAATGTACGTTGGTCCACGCCAACTTCATATCTGGCGTACGTGTATTTCTTGTGTGTGTTTGTTTTATTTTCATTGGCGACTCCTAGTGGCAATTATGTTAAATTGCACACTACAAAGTATCTTTGAGCCGTGCACTGCCAGCTGTATGGGATGGCATCATCCGCATGTCTAGTAGGTAAATAAGGATTCCATACCATGCAGTTGACCAGCCAAACATTATAGCGAGATTTGCAGTGATCGCCGGTTTTCCCAATGTAATCGGAGTGATCGACTCCACGCACATTGCTATAAAGGCGCCATCTGAAGACGAATTTGCATACGTCAGTCGGAAACATTTCCATTCAATAAATGTGCGAATAATATGTGATGCTCAAATGCGCTTGACAAATATTGTAGCAAGGTGGCCTTGGTCAACCCATGATTAATTCATCCTCATAAACAGCGTGGTTATGGTTATTGCCAATATTTCATAGATTGTATAGTAAAATAAGGATAGCGCTTATTTATGAAAGTTACAAAGTTTTACTAATAAAAGTTGTAGAATTGGATTTTTTGATTAATTTTTTCATAATCGTTAGAAGCCGAAATCGAAACTGACTTTCGATTAATTGCACAGCCCTAATCAGGATAGTGGGAGACAGAAGCTAAGCAAGTCAAATCAGCCAGAAAACATGACGGAAGAGGTAACCGTGTGCTCTTCTTGAAGATTAGACCGAGTGAGTTATTTCATTATCATTTTTTCTGAATGTCAGTGGTGTCAGTAAACTGAATAGTGATGTTTCATAAGATTTATGTTTGTAGCTACGTGTTTGTTATTATCCATGACTGACCTATAATGTTATATGGCACAAAATAATTCAAGACTGTTCAGAATTTTGATGCTCTTTTGCGCTATCATCATTTAATGACGTCATGTTTCAGGAAGGCAGAAGTCGTCGATCACAGTAACGTTTATTTCCTGGTTTTGCTCTGGAAATTATTCATTTACAAATTCAGCACTGCACTGAAGCATCAAGATTTTGACACACTGCTGAAGTCTGTGAGAAACTCACACCTGAGCAATGCATGTGACTTCATTCTCCATATGAGAGGCGTGTTTAAGCTGCAGCACCAAATAAGCCTTTTATACAAAGTATTAAACACATTTCAATAGTTCAGCTCCTTCTCTTACCTTTATTTTATTCTTATTACACAGAACTCCATCTTTCAGATTTGTTTTGTTTTATTTTTATGTTTGTAATGTTCGGATTTTACCAAAATCTGGTCCAATTCCATGTCAACAGCTCCTTTACAAACATTATTCCCAGGAAAAACCATGACAGTGTGTTCACTACTTATTTTCCCTGGTGTATCAGTTCTTCAAGGTTACATTACGGACCCACTGTACTTTTTCACACACAAGACAAGGAAATATATTGTGATATGTTTATATCGATACACATATGCATCTGCATACATTTTAATAAACTATAAGCAAAAATAAATCAATAAACAGGGCTTTATGGTTTTCTGAAGAATCTATCAGTGTTCAAGTACAGAAGTGTATTTTATAAACAATTTTAAAATGATCTTATTTAATAATGCCTTCATCTTTTAATCTTTAGTAAATAATCTAACCCTGCAAGGTGAATATTGCAGATACAGACATTGCGATATCAATGCTCAAACGATTTTGTTCAGTCCTATGTTAAGTATAGGTTTTGCCATGAAAGAAGCCAAAGCCAAGCCAATGCAAATGCCAAAAAGAAATAAGTGAATGAATGAATAAATAAACAAATGAATGAATAAATAAATGAATGAACGAACAAATGAATGAATGAGTGAATAAGTAAATGAATGAATGAATAAATAAAAAATAAATAAGTAAATGAATGAATGAATGATCAAATGAACGAATGAATGAATGAATAAATAAATGAACGAACAAATGAATGAATGAACAAATAAATAAATGAACAAATAAGTGAATAGGTGAATGAATGAAACAAAATAAATAAGTAAATGAATGAATGAATAAAATGAATGAATGAACGAACAAATGAATGAATGAGTGAATAAGTAAATGAATGAATGAATAAATAAAAAATAAATAAGTAAATGAATGAATGAATGATCAAATGAACGAATGAATGAATGAATAAATAAATGAACGAACAAATGAATGAATGAACAAATAAATAAATGAACAAATAAGTGAATAGGTGAATGAATGAAACAAAATAAATAAGTAAATGAATGAATGAATAAAATGAATGAATGAATGAACAAATGAATAAATTAATGAATGAACAAATGAATAAATTAATGAATAAACAAATGAATGAATAAATAAATGAAGGAACAAATGAATGAAAGAATGAATGAATGAATAAATGAATAAACAAATAAATAAATGAATGAACGAATGAATGGAATAAATAAATAAATGAATGGATAAATAAATGAATGAACAAATAAATAAATGAATGAACAAATTAATGTATGAATGGAATAAATGAATGAAGGAATCAATGAATGAAAAAATGAATGAATGAATGAATGAACAAATAAATACATGAATAATTGAATGAATAAATAAATAAATGAAAGAATAAATAAATAGTGGATGAAAGAACGAATGAATGAACGAATGAATGAATGAATGAAGGAACAAATGACTGAATGAATGAACAAAGAAATGAAAAACAAATAAATAAATGCGTGCATGAATGAATGAATGAATGAAGAAATGAATGAATAAACAAATGAATGCATGAATGAATGAATGAAAAAATTATGAATGAATGAATGAATGAATAAATAAGAAGCACAATATTTCATACGCATTAAAGTTTGGTAAAAGTGAGTTTTTCCCTCCCCACAGGCCAGAACGGTGGACTCAAAAGCGCACGTCTATCTTCCTCCTCTTCCTCCTCTTCATCACAGCTCACAGATGCTCAGAGATTGGCCATTCTGCTGCCCAATGCTCTGCCTCCGGGTTTCTGTGTGTGCTGCTCGCTCTGCTGTAACGGGAACCAGCAGGATTGTGCTCTTTTCCAGAGCGCCGTGCCGTCCGCTGCGCTCCACATGGGCTCCTGCTGCGTCCAGGGCGTCCCCTGTTTCTGCATGCAGCATCACTGGCCTGAGCATCTGCAGAACCAGCCCAACATGGCCACGCTGAGGTGAGCACTACGTTTGGTTGGTGATGGGGATGCTCTGATCTTTTAAAAGTAATGCATAAATCATGGCAGGTTATTTCATAACAACATAACGCACGAAAGACAAAGGGCGCCGACTCTCTGTCAGAGTCCTGGTCATGCAGATTTTACCATTATAATAGTGCAGGTCAAAATGGTGCTCAATCTTGCTCACGTCGTGCCCTTTTCACAGTTACCTGCTCATCTTGGTTATCAGACGTCTCTTCTCATTGGGTGTATCTTCACTGCGTTTTCCTGGGATGATGTTTACACATGAAGATTGCCACACAGTTTTGGTGCATTTCACAGTTCATTCACGAAACATGTCAGTGGCAATGCGTCACAGTGGACAACAGCCAATCATATTACTGTTCCAGAGTTGTGCAAGCGCGATTGGCTATCATCTGCTCGATGGTATTTGCATGATGTGATCTAACTGGCTGGCACCTGTTGATGATTTAACATTCACTCAAAGGTCATGTGAATCTTTGACGCTGACATAACTAACATTTAATTTAATTTCAATAATGCGAGGGCAGTTTCATTCGGTGAACTTACATCCGTGTGTAAGGCTGCCATGTAGTTCAGGTCATATATTTTCTTTATTTAACCAGATAAAAAACCCGTTGAGATCAAGATCTCATTTACAAGGGTGACCTGGCCAAGAGGTCTGCTACACATGACTTATGAATAAAATAAAATAATAATAATATTATTAATAATAAATAGAAAATCAATATAGTGTAAAAATACAGTTCAGTTGTTCAGCTTTACCACATTTCAATAAATTAAAAACACATACATTGAGAAATGGACTGTTTGTTAAAAAGGATAAAGTGAAGCGGTCATTGGGATGAGCTCAGATATTTTTAGTTCAGACTGAAGAGTATTCCAGGATGAGGGGGCGGCATGACTAAAGGCTCGCTTCCCTATTTCAGTTCGATCCCGGGGAACAAAGCATGTGGTCTGTGAACAGAGCATGTGATCTGCTTAGCGCGACTAGTCGACATCAATAAAAAAGTGTGACGGCAGAACATTAAAGTCAACCCGTCGACTAGTAGGTGCAACCCCTAGTTTATATAGTTTTAAAGGGTCATGATACACCAAAACACATATTTTGAGATGTTGACAGTCATATGTGTGTCCCACACTGCTAAAAACACTATTGGTACACATATATTTCACTAACAAGTGAAAATTGGTTTAGGGGTTGGTCGATGTCGACCAATTTGGCATCGTACGATGTCTAATGTGAAACATTGCGATGGACGATGGCATCATCGTAGGCGACCGTGAATAATGATTTATGAATAATTAATTAATTCATAACGAATTAACTATTTGTAGCCTACCGTTTCAACTACCTGCACCGCATGGTCTTTATTTTACCCATAACCAAATCATAAATAAATAAATAAAGAGAGGCTACACACAGATTACCACCTGTCAATCAGTTTCTGCAGGACTCCAGCATGAATAGGCAGAGTGATCTGTGTCGTTATAATGGCGTCCACAAACTTGGTCGGTAAAAAAGTTGCCCAAACAACAGTATCCGAGGTTTTCGCTAAAATTACTAAGTACAAGCGTGAAAGCGAAAGATTGAAGCAGTGTACTGACGCTGAGACACGTTACCTGAACGATTCAAAAGACCCAAGAGTTGTTAGAGACAAGATTAATTAAATATCATGTTTAACAACTATAGTGAGACGCCATCCAGCGGTACATTCTTGATAAACTGTCTGACGTGCACTGCTCTCTGGAGCTCAGACGAGCGCATGACCGTGTGTGTGGTCACGTGATGTGCGTTTTCAGCGGACGCTAGATGAAACGCCAGTGTGGACGTGGATTGTTTTCGTTCTAAAATGCCATTTTAAAACTAAGACATATTAGTGTATTAGGGGCTTTTTCGATATTTGCGATGGGGGTGGGGCGGAGGATCGGCGATGCAATCGTGATGTCAGTCATCCAGTGGCGATGGATGATGGCATCGTCTATCGACCCAACCCTAAATTGGTTGTTTTTCCATTATTTCGAGCAAATTCGTTCCTCCAGTTTGAAAATAAATTTTGAAGCTGCGTCACGGCCATGAGATCTTGAGCGTCGAGACTATGTCTGAACCAGCCCATACAACGTGAGGTGTTTGATCTGTCAGTATTAATTCAAGAGAAAGACTTCGAACCAATCAGCGCTCTGTTGTGAATGAGGTGCAACTTAATTAGTATGCATGATAGCTTCGAAGATAGTTTTTATCTGCTACAGTGTTCAGACGGCAGAGAGACGCCACATTGTGTTGCCAACCGTAATTAAAACAAGCGGAAGAAGAAGAATTGTTTGGAGACATGGGTCGTCAGTGTTGCGTTTATAAATGTGCCGCAACGAAGATTTTGTTTTCAAAACCCCGCTATGAGAGTGCAGTTGGACTCAGGTGTGGACTACAATGCAGAAATACATTTTTACCTGAGAGCTTTTCACTTCTGGAAATGGTGAAATCTAAATTTGCCGCTCGTCTCCTTTTAAAAATGATGCGGTTTCAGTTGGTGTTGATTGTCCTGTCTCTACAGATTTGGTAAGTGTGGGATCAGTGTTTTATTGTTTATGTTTATAGTTCGTATCATCAGCAGTAGTCTTTCAGTTTTTAAAGACAGACCTTAGTCCAGTGGTTCTCAACTGGTTTAGCCTGGGACCCACATTTTTACATGGTCATCAAGCCGCGACCCAAATGTTTAGGAACTATAATATAACTTTAGAAATTATAATTATTTAGTATTTATTTGTTAACATACACAAGTAGTGACAGATAAATCATAAGGAAATCACCAAGACTTGCAAATAAACAATATTTTATTGCTGTTATTTAACAAAATGTATGTGCTTGTGATGCCCTCAGCTCTTGGAGTCGTCTTTGAAAATAGTCCACAGGTTTGTCCTTGCAACCGCGATGTTTGGTTTCTAAATGTCGTTTTAATTTAGAAGGTTTCATGCTCTCTCTTCTCGTGCACCTCACTGCATATGACACACTCAGGTTTTAAGCCTTTTTTGTCGTCAATATATATATATATATATATATATATATATATATATATATATATATATATATATATATAAATCCATACTTTACATATTCAGGGTCATACTTGCTCTTCGACATATTTGTTGCTATAATGAAATGAAATTTCACATGTCAAACGGTACGGTTGTTGCGCGCGCATTTCAAAATAAAAGCTTGGTATAAGCAAAATAAGTAAAAAATGTAACTTTTGTTGTTTTATTTGACCACACTCTCAGCGACCCACTGAAATTGTTCCCGCGACCCACCAGTTAAGAAGCACTGCCTTAGTCAAAATGATTTAGTTAATTAGTTTACAGTACGTTAATATCACTACAATATTATGTGCTGAAAGATCCGCTGTAAATGCTGCTCTCCGAGTGTAAACATGTAAACACCGCAATCAAACTATTACCGTCGTGTAGGATTTTCGCCACATTTTGTGCCAGGACAGTCTATACACACACAGCTTTCTGACGCTACCTTCCCAGTGCATCTAAGTTAAATCTACACTCTTCCAGCAGTTCCTCACATACAGTATCTCTTTTGTCACGGGGGCATGCATGAAATCTTCCTGAATGAAAGTGAAAGAGCCAAACAGCAGTTAAAGTCTACAAATTAATAATTGGGTAAATAATTCAATTACAGATGTCCATGTAAACACAGTCACTGTCTTTCTCCCCTGCGTCTGTGTTGTTTTGCCTCTGTGAAAATCAGCGCGTGCTCAAACTGAAACTCCCATTTTTATGCAAACCCTTCCCTCTTTCCCTCCCCCGACACTCCCACCTAAACAAAGCTGTACTCACTTATTTTTTTTTAACTAGAGGTGTGAAAACACCCTGCTGAGACGGGAGGGTTTCATGGCTCTTGAACAATTTTAATTTAGACTTTAGTTGTTGGTTAATGGTAATGATGACTGCATTTGTGCTGCTGTCATTTTCAAAATTCTTCCACGAATGTGTACTTTCACTTTAGGGCCTACTCTCACACTATGCTATCCAAACCGTGCCCAGGCCCATTTCCCGGGTCGTTTGAGAAGTGTGAGTGCTCTGAATCGGGCTCAGGCACGGTTCACCTGGCCTAGTTGGAAGAGGTGTGCCAGACCGCAGTTCACTTGGGCTCATGCGCAGTACGCTTGTAGTGTGAGTGCAAAGTGCGCCTGAGCCCGAAACTGAAGACGAGACGTGACTTTTAAGGGACTGTTTCATATGGATTTATTAATGATTCTTACTGTTCAATGAACACAAACTGTCGTAGATTATTAAAGACGCAAACCCCTCACTGCACCTTTAGCAAACCTCCTAATACATGCAGCACGAGGACTTTATGATTGTTTATGAGCGTCAAAAGTGGCAGATCTGTTCAGTGAAATATTAGACTGTGTGTCACTGCATCTCAAACAACTAAACCGATATAACTAAAGAAATCTCCACTGTGCTGAGCGAGAGCGCTTCTTAAACTGAACAGCGCATCATCGATGACGTAAGAGTACTCAGACCAGAATGTAATGTGAGTGCGGGCTGTCGGGGGAGACAGGAGGGGGGGACAAGCGTGCTTTGGCCCGGTTCAAGGCAACTGTACATAGTGTTAGTACGCCCTTAGACTCAGCCAACTGGTACACATGATTATAGACAGAATAGACTTTCATGGGCTGTAACCATATTAACACACTAACAAACTGCTTTGAGCGGACCGTAGAGAGAAGAGAATACCTGTCAGGTTATAATTATTGATGATTAAAAAAGCATTCTATTCTCTTTGTATTTATTATCATGAATCGTCCCATCACTAATCTGCGTGCTCATTTTCCATGCGTGATGTAGTGTAGGCTGACGGAGCGTGAGCAGTGATTGATGGCTTTTGTTGAGTGAGAAAGAGAGATCTGACATGTATCAGTCTGGGGTCGAGTCTCCTGTTGAACTCTTTCTGACACGCTTCATTTACCTGAACACAGATCCTCCTCACCAGGTGCAACATGGTAAAGCCAGAGACATTGGGAAGTGCTGATCAGTGTTGGGTGTAATGAGTTGCAAAGTCCTTTTTAGATGCAATGTAAAATTTCAGTAATTACGTTTCATTTGTAGGTAATTCAATTAGTTACTTAAAATATACTAGCCTGAAATACTGTGCATAAACTCAACAGTTCTCAATTAACTAAATGAAAAATTACATTTGCAGTATAACTCGAGTTTTAAAACATTAGCCTAAAAATATTAGAAAATTAAATTAAAACATTTTACTTTTTTTTTTATTCTGTATAAAATGCAGACATTATATGTTTGCAGATATTTCAGAAACATGCTAAGTGAACATTATTGTTTATCTGAAAAACAATGCTGAAGTCAGATATTCTGCTTTAAACGTGTGTTACATGCCGGAACGTCTGTCTTTGTTTTGGTCATTTAACCCGCTCAATGCCAGTTTAGCCAATTATATTTCAGCACCTCGGTTGCCTTGGTGGAAAACAATGTCAATGTCAATTTTATTTATAAAGCACATGAGGTTATTAATTAGCAAATAATATAAATATTAGAAGCGTAAACATTAGGTGAGCAGGTTACATTGTAACCCCGTGTCCTAACAACATGCTTTGTGACGAAATTAGCAGTGATAAGCAATTTGGCTGTTTGCACCAGATGAAACATGACAGACATGTAAACACAGCCATTCAGAAGCACAGAATAGTGCACTCACTGCACTCCAGCCAAATGGACCTGCACCTTTAAGTAGTATTGAGTCAAGTATTTAAATGACTTATTGAGTAATAAAGTCACTTTTTTTAAGACAAAGTAATTGTAAAAGTAATTTCAATACATTTTTAGTGATGTAATTAATTACTATTTTGATTTAAATGACCCAACACTGGTGCTGGCGATGTTTTGTTGCTTATTTAATTAATGGTACATCAAATGTGTTGTGATGGGTTGGTTTTGTTAGCACTTGCACTTTCATTTGGGCGAGAAACAATGGTAAACGGTGGAATCTTGTGTGTGTGTGTGTGTGTGTGTGTGTGTGTGTGTGTGTGTAAGTCAACAGATGCTTCAGTCAAACAGTTCAGCTCCTTTTCAGGAAGATGTTTGACCAATGTCAGACAGAAACTTTGATAAATCTGTCCTGATGTTTAGAGATTTGCTGAAGCTTCCAGGCCTTTGTTACACGACAGGAAGATGTTTAAGAAACATTCTGAACTGTGTGTGTGTGTGTGTGTGTGTGTGTGTGTGTGTGTGTGTTTGCTTAAATGTTTTTGTGTGTATGTGTTTGCTGTTGCATTTCTGCATCTACATTTGTGTGTGTGTCTGTGTGTGTGTTTGCTTAAATGTTTTTGCATTTCTGCATCTACATTTGTGTGTGTGTGTGTGTCTGTGCATGCATTGTGTCTGCAAGTGTGTGTTTGTGTGCACATGCAATTGTGTGTGTGCTTCAGCATTTGTGCATGTGCAAATGGATGTGTTTTTTTCAGAGTTTGTGTGCATGTACATGAGTGTGTGTTGCGTGGTTGAGTGTGTGTGTGTGTGTGTGTGTGTGTGTATGCCTTTGTGTTTTTGAGTGTGTTCGTGCATGTACAACCTGTTTGTACAGGTTTTTTGTATATGTGTTTAAATGTGTGCACACGTGTGTGTTTGCTTGTGTGTCAGTTTGTATACGTTTGTATTTGCACTTGTTTGTGTTGCTTCTAATTTTATCTGTGTTTCTCCGAGTGTGTATGTTTGTGTTAGTTTGCCTTTCTATGTGCGGTTGTGTGTGTCAGTGTGTGTGTGTGTATGTGTATGTGCTTGTTTGTGTGGCTTGTTTGTATGTTTCTGTGTTTCTCTGAGTCTTTGTGTGTGCGTGCGTATGATTTTATGTGCGTGTGTGTGTTTGAGTGTGTGTGTGTGTATGAAACAGCTGCAAGCCTCGACCGGCCAGCTAGCCTAAAAATGATCTTTGTGTTCTCGATTTCAGGCTGTCATCTTGAGAAGTCTTTACATGTTATCAGGAACAACAACTGTTTAGCTTGTGCCTCTCAATCTCCTCCACATAAATCACACGCTGACAACCACACTCTCTGCTAAACATTAGCTGCAAGCGAATCTTCATCTAGACTTTCATGAAATTATTAAATATTTATAATTATTTTATGTTTTAAACTTATTTGTTTAGTTGTTATGCATTAATAAATATGTATTAGCTGTATACTGTGCTGCATTTTTACCATTACTTATATGAGGTAGTATTGGGCGATATTCAGAATTTTCAGATCGCCCAGCCTGATCTCACGAGAAAACGTAAGTATTTTACGTTTTGTCAGTTTAGTGGCTAATTCGTATGAATTCGTACGAGTTCAGTCGTACGAAATTGTACAATTTTAAAAAGGAGGCGTGGCACCTAACCCCGCCCCTAAACCCAACCGCCATTGGGGGATGAGCAAATCGTACTAAATTGTACGAATTCATACGAATTAGCCACTAAATCAAAAGTTATGAATTACAGTGAGATTGTGTTAGATTGCAATGTCGTCCCAATGTGAGATCGCCGATACTCGATACTATCGCATGGGGTCACGGCAGTGCTATGTTAATATATATATATATCAGAGTTCTTCACTTTCTTCTTCAGTTGTTTCATTTTTAAAAATCGTTTTATTAAACTTGTTTGTTAATTAAATCCAGTTTTGTTATTTAGTCCATTATTTTTATGCAACAACATTGCAAACTAATTTGCTATGAGATGTGGCTGTGCCCTCACGTGCTGCTCACACTTCAACTGCTGCTGCTGAGACAGAGAGAGAGAGAGAAAGAGCAATCGGAATAATTCCTTTTTGTCTGAAAGTGTCAGTCAAGTGATGTTGATGTGAACCGCTGAAGCTGTCAAATTATTTTTAGTTCATTTATTATTAATGATGATGATCAAATACTATTCATTTTATTCAATAATGCAATTAAAACATGTAATAGGTGCGAAACGAGCTAAATATCATCTTTAAAATCATCATAGGTCTCTGGTCTCGGCTATATCTTTACCTATCGTTGATACACGATACTACCATTTACCGGCACAACCCTAATATGACTGCTTTTAGCATTTATGGTGTAAATAAGGGTGGCATGGTGGCTCAGTGGTTAGCACTTACCTCACAGCAGGAAGGTCACTGGGTTCGAGTGCTGGCTGGGCCAGTCGGCATTTCTGTGTTCTCATCATTGGTGTTTTCGGAAGTTAGTTAACCTTTTCATTCATTCATTTTCCTTTAGTCTTTGTTTCAGAGGCCGCCACAGCGGAATGAACCGCCAACTATTCCAGCATATGTTTTTAACGCAGCGGATGGCCTTCCAGCTGCAACCCAGTATTAAGAAACGCCAATACACACTTATTCACACACACTCATAGACTACAGCCAATTGAGCTCATACACAGGGAGAACATACAAACTCCACACAGAGATTCCAGCTGGGACTCGAACCAGATACCTTTTCATAAATACATTTTAAGTGCAGTCATTTGCTTTCTGAATGTGTGTCAGTCTTGGAATGATTGATTTACACGTATGTCTTACTTTAGCTGCTCTGAACAGAACTTCCTTTATGATCTGCCATAATAACACCAGTCCACTTTACTTTTGACTGCTCAGATCCATCTTAACACTGGCCAGAGGATGTTTTTTTATTCTAAGTGGTGCCAAAAGCAGTTTTATTCAGTGCATGCACAAGTCACACATAAATTCGGGGTGTGCTTTAAAGCTATTGAAACTACTTTTAAAAGGTCTCGCCAGGTTCTGTACGCTGCTTTTTAATGTTGTTTTGTATTAGCAGACTAATTGTGTTTTTGTTAGACACATATATTTTGAAGAAATTCTGTTTTGATAAGTGTTATCAAACAGTTGCACTTGTGGGAAACTTAAGAAATGACAAAAATATAGTGCTGTGAAAATTACTGCGTTAACGCATGTGATTAATTTGAAATATTTATTTGATTTATTAGTTTGATTGATTAATTTATTTATTGCGTTAAAATTAACGCAGTTGCATTTTTTTTCCTCTTGTGGTCGACGTGTGTTCAATGTGCAAAGAAATATGGATAAGACCAAGGAAGGACTTTTAGAAGGAAAGTTTCAGTATAAAACAATTAATGTCGCATCACCAGGCTATCCAGCGTTTCCTCCAGAGTTTCATCTAATCTTGTATGTTTAATTTTTAATCTTTTGACTTTTGTTTTAATGGAATTTGATACCACACGCCGAATGGAAAGAAAAAACTCAGCATTTCGTGACTCTCAGTGTTTACATGGTAGACTCTTAATTAGAGTATTATGTTAATCATATTAAAATCGCAGTATTGGTGTCCGTGGAAGTGTTGTCGCGAGCTGTCAAAGACACCACATTCCTCTGCCTTTAAGATGATTCCATGAGCCCTCAAATGTTTCATTAAGTTTGACGTGTTTTCCTCCTTAAACGCAACTTTTGTAAAGTTTTTGTAAACTTTTGTAAATTAGGCACCGACGTTCATATGCTGATTCAGTGATTCTGCTTGAGAGAGACTGTTCTCACTCTCAGCTCACATCATTCAGAAGAAAAGGGCCACATTGTCCACCCGATAATGTCAACAGGCTGGACTGTCTTAACTGGCTGAATTTAAAGGAGGACTAAACAAAATTGTTTCTACTTTATAATACAACTCACAGCAATTTCAAGTTAGCATTTACCACTGAATACAGCACATGAGGTGTACCTGAGCTGATCATTGTCCGTTTTCTGTTGTTCAGCTGTGAGAAACAAGAGTTGCGCCGCCTCAGTTCTATTAGAGCGGAGTACTGGATTCTGGTAGTAAGATTGTCACACTATTAATAAATGTGTTATTCCCTTCTGGTATTTCTTGGCTTCAGAATTAAATTAACAATCCAATTCATATTTCTGGATGATAAGGGTAACTATAATACTTGCATTATAATGTAGAAAATGACTTCAGATATGCATAAAATTATTTATTAAAAGACAAAATAGGAATAAATATGTAAATATAGAGCAATAAATAGAGAGATATAATATATATATATATATATATATATATATATATATATATATATATATATATATATATATATATATATATATATATATATATATATATATATATATATATATATATATATATATATATATATATATATATATATATATATATATATACTAGAGCACCTTGTAAAACCCGAAAAGTTAAGGTAACTCAAACCATTTGAGGAAACTGATTGCAACAAACCATTTAATTTCAAAATTAATCCTAATGAGTACTGTGAATTTAATTTATTTGAGTAAAGAAGCAATTTGAGCACAGTAAAACCCAATAAATGAAGAGAACTCAAACCAACTGAGTACTGTAAAACCCAATAAGGTAAGGCAACCCGATTGCAACAAACCATTTGAGTTAAACTAATCTATATGAGTACTGTGAACTTACTCCATTTAAGTTGAAGTAATGAGGTATTTAACTCATTACCTTCAAAACTGAGTACAAAACTCTTTTCAAATGAGTAGAATTAACTTTCAGGAAATTGAGTTAACTGCACTCATTTCATTTAATAAAGACTGTTGGATTTTACAGTGTATAGATGGATGGATGGATGGATAAAAGCAAAACTTTACAATACTTGTCACAGGATCACTTAAATTTTTCCAAGTACCAAAAACAGTTTGTCAAATGTGTCTCTGTGCTATTTCTCCTTTTAAAATTCAAATGAATACATATCCAAAGAAAAGAAAGACACCTTTTCAGGATTGACACTAATGAAGACAGCAGAAGTCAATCATTTATTATAATTATTTAGCCTGACATGTTTACTGTTACAAAATAGCTTAAATGTTTCTTAAAATATTATAAATATTGTTTTAAATGAGGGAACACATTTGTTTTTTTAGCCCAGATGTTTAAAAAGCACATATTTTAGAGCAGTAATCGCAATATGATGATTACCGAGCATAACTGTGGTGCGTGAGGAGCCGCTGAAGATGCCCAGTGAAGATCAAAGCCCACCTGATCCCATAAACCAGCATCAAAGCATGCAGGACCCAGTCATAACCTCAAATTAGGCCGATGTCTAGCTTGCTTATCCTCGTTTACCAAACAGATTGAGGGGTGAGGGAACAGCTGGAATGCATTACGCTGATCTAGGACCGTCTTGTTTTCGATGCTGACGCTACAGGTGCAGTTATTATTGTGCCGATCAAAGAGAGGATCCTTGCAGAAATTGCTTGAGTGAGCGCTTTTTTAAAGGAAGGCTTGTAATAAATAGTGGATTTTTCTTCTTCCCAGAAATGTTTTATTAGGGAAAGTCATGTGTTCAGGGTTATCATATACACTACCTGACAAAAGTCTTGTCATGAAGCCCAGTTGTAAGAGCAACACATAATAACTTCTAGTTGATCATTTGGAAAAGTGTCAGAAGGTGGATTTTTCTGCTGAATCATCTGTTGATCTGCATCCCAAACATCACAAATACTGCAGAAGACCTACTGGAACCCACATGGACCCAAGATTCTCATATAAATCAGTCAAGTTTGGTGAAGGAAAAGTCATGGTTTGGGGTTCCATTCAGTATGGGGGCGTGTGAGAGGTCTGCAGAGTGGATGACAACATCAACAGCCTGAGGTATCAAGACATTTGTGCTGCCCATTACATTACAAACCACAGGAGAGGGCAAATTCTCCAGCAGGATAGCGCTCCTCATATTTCAGCCTCCACATCAAAGCTCCTGAAAGCAAAGAAGGTCAAGGTGCTCCAAGATTGGCCAGCCCAGTCACCAGACATGAACATTATTGAGCACGTCTGGGGTAAGATGAAGGAGGAGGCGTTGAAGATGAACCCAAAGAGTCTTGATGAACTCTGGGAGTCCTGCAAGAAGGCTTTCTTTGGCATTCCAGATGACTTTATTAATCAGTGATTTGAGTCATTGCAGAGATGTATGGATGCAGTCCTCCAAGCTCATGATGGAGTCAGACACAATACTCATTCTGTTTCCACTGCAGCATGACCACATATTCTATACTGGACATTATTGAAGGTTCAGTGACCAGACTTTAGTCTATGCAGAGTCAGACCTCACTGTCCTAATGAAATCATTCAAAATTAAAGCATGATCAAATTTTATTGTGGTCAAATAAGCGTCATCTAGAGGCCTTTGCCTTTCATATAAGCCACTTCTGATACCAAATGATCAACTAGTAGTCAAATTACTTGCTTATCCCAAAGCTTGGATAGGCAAAAAGACTTTTGTCAGGTAGTGTAGACTTTTATGGCCTGTTTCCACTGAGTGGTACGGTATGGGTCGGTACGGGTCACCTTTATCAGCCTTGCATTTCCACTGTCAAAAGGGTACCAATGGTGGGCGTGGTGTACAACAAAGTATAAGACGACATCATTCTCGCTGGAGGAAATGTGTACAGTAAAGGTGTATGGGTTGTTCACAATCATATGAGAAGCTCTTCTCACACAACAGATGCATTATAGACATAAATACTTGTGTATAAATGTTTATTAATAACTTTTCTATGAACATGAGTTGATTATAACTGCAAATCAATGACAGTGTGAAACAGCCTACTGTAACGTCTGTAATTATATGAAATAAATAAATAAATGAACATATATGAACACATACAACCCCTTACAGTCTCTGATATGTTATTAATTACAGAAAAAACTACACACAGCAGACATTTAGTCCTTATTAGGGTTCTAAAACAACATGAAATATAACCTACAGTCAGTGCAAACCTCTTATCTGTGTCTTAAAACTTCAGCAGCACATGTAGCCTCTGTTAGAGAGTAGCTCCGTCATTCCGACTTCATAATAGTCCAAAAAGTGATGATAATAGTTATACATGGCAGTTTGTTCATGTTTTAGGTTGCTGAAAGAATCAGTTTCTGTTTTGTTTTTCCGGATTTTCCTTTGTTTTTTTGTGCGTCACTCTTGCATTTGTCTGTTTCTGAAAGTATTGGATGTCAGAAGAACCTCAATAATCACGCACACGTTATTATCATCAGCTCAAGAAGTTCATTATTTCAGATATTGACGCGCATGCGAGCTCTCTGGAGAAAGCACTCGTGCTTTTAGGCGGACTCGTAAAACAACAACAGGACACGGCTGATTTTGTTCTTGATTTTGGCTTTGTGGCTGTTCATCAAGACGGCGACAAGGTTTATTTGAGCTCAGGTCAACCTTGGCTTGTTATTATATGTATATAGTATTACGGTGTAATCTCTCGGCGGTGTTTTAAAAAAATGGCGGTTCCTTTGTTTTCCTTTTCCTGCTGGCCACGAGTGAGTGACGTATCTCTGTAAACCAAAATCGTTCAGGTGCGCGTATTGCTCCATCTTTTGGGATCCTTTGTTGTTTTTGGTACCCTTTGACAGTGGAAACGGCCATAAAAGCTTACCGTACCATACCACTCAGTAGAAACAGGCCATTATATGGCAATTACAGAATTATTAATGCATTATTAGTGCACTTGATGGTTATAAGTTATTATTACTAACATGAACTTGAGTGAGAATTGGGTTTGATGATTGTTGCTTAATCAAATCACACACATGGTTAGGACACTGTTTTGAATTTTCAGCGCTTTTTATTTATTTATTTGATAGAAAGGTTACACAACTGAGAGGGGAAAAATTAGGGGAAACATTGGCTTTTTTAAGGCTCATTTTAATGCTAATAATAATAATAGTAGTAGTAGTAATAATAATAGTAATAATAAGAATAATAAATATAATTAAAGCATTTAATACAAGTAAAAAAGCAGTTATTTTAATTGTATGATCATTGTTGTTTTATTTTTAATATTATTGTTAATACTGTTATACTAGTATAACAAATTTATAAATATAGCACCTTATAAAATGTGTTATACAAAGCAAATTGTTTCAAACCCTGAATAGTAATAATAATAAACATGCTATATTAAACACAAAAGCCATAACAAACTTTATATTTAGTTATTTCATTTATTGTATCTTTTACATTGTTTGCAGATATTTCCAATTAAAACAGTCAAATTGCAACATTTTTTATGCTTATTTCATTTTCATACATTGGTTAAAATGTAGGAATAGTTTTATGCATGTTTTTCATTACACGTTTGACGAGATGAATGGATGCTGTGTCTTTTTTTAAATGCATCAGTATGTAAATATGTACTGAGTAGCTGAAAATATCTCCTCATGAGCTGCTCATGCATAAACACAGTGCCAGGCTTCACTTCATGCATATATTTATTTATTTAAATCCCAGCCGTTGTCATTTAATAATTACAGTAAGCCATATAATGATTTTGCTTTTATTAAAGGTGGAGCTTTAAGTTAGTGTAAGGAATTTTTTTTCCATGAAAGTGCATCTCTATCTCTTGGCATCTCTTAAAGTCCCTTTCTTTACCTGTCTCTGCAAATTTCCTGCCTTCTCCTTTCATTTCCTCCCTTCCTGCTTCTGTTTTCATCTCTCATTCACACTCAAAACCTCCCTTCTACCTCCAATCACACGCTTTTCTCTAGATCAGAATCAGAATCAGAATCAGAATCGGTTTTATTGCCAAGTGTGCTTCACACACACAAGGAATTTGTTTTGGCTACAGAAGCTTCCAGTGTACATAAAGTGACAAGTGACAACACAAAATAAATCTGAAAAAATAAAATAATAATAATAAAAAAAAAAAATGATGAACATTAAACAGATGCGGTTAGTGAAGAAACCTGGATGTTGAGTTGTATGTACAGATTGTTATAAATATACAGGTTATAAGGTGCTGTGTACAAGTGCGAATGTAGAAAGTATTGCATTGTATATTGATATAAGGTGCTGTGTACAAGTGCGTATGAGAAAGTATTGCACATATTTATTGCACAGTAGGGGAATATTTAACTGT
This sequence comes from Danio aesculapii, assembly GCF_903798145.1. Lineage (NCBI taxonomy): Eukaryota > Metazoa > Chordata > Actinopteri > Cypriniformes > Danionidae > Danio > Danio aesculapii. Next base: position 52,296,974 of record NC_079454.1, on the reverse strand, counting down.
TCATAAGGTAGACAGCCTGAGGAAAGAAACTTTTCCTGTGTCTGGCTGTTTTTGTGCTTGGTGCTCTGAAGCGCCGACCAGACGGTAACAGTTCGAACAGGTAGTGTGCTGGGTGTGAGGCGTCCAGAGTGATTTTGCGAGCCCTTTTACTCACTCTGGAAGAGTACAGTTCTTGAAGTGTAGGAAGGGTAGTGCCAGTGATTCGTTCAGCAGTCCGGACTATTCGCTGTAGTCTACGGAGGTCAGTTTTGGCAGCTGAGCCGAACCAGACGGTGATTGAAGTGCAGAGGATGGATTGGATGACAGCTGAGTAGAACTGCACGAGCAGCTCCTGTGGCAGGTTGAACTTCCTCAGCTGACGAAGGAAGTACAGTCTCTGCTGGGCTTTCTTCACAATAGAGTCTATATGAGTGTCCCACTTCAGATCCTGAGAGATGGTGGTGCCCAGGAACCTGAATGACTCTACTGCAGCCACAGTGCTGTTCATGATGGTGAGTGGGGGGAGTGCAGGGGGGTTTCTCCTGAAGTCCACTATCATCTCCACTGTTTTGAGCGTGTTCAGCTCCAGGTTGTTGTATCTGCACCATAACGCCAGCCGCTCCACCTCCTGTCTGTATGCAGACTCGTCACCGTTCTGGATGAGGCCGATAACAGTAGTGTCGTCTGCAAACTTAATGAGTTTGATGGAGGGGTCTTTTGCAGTGCAGTCGTTGGTGTACAGGGAGAAGAGCAGTGGAGAAAGAACACATCCCTGGGGGGCACCAGTGCTGATGGTGCGGCTGTCGGATGTTATTTTGCCCATTCTGACTAGCTGCTGTCTATCTGTCAGAAAGCTGGTGATCCATTGACAGACAGAGCTAGGAACAGAGAGCTGGGCCAGTTTGTACTCAAGCAGTGATGGGACGATGGTGTTAAAGGCAGAACTGAAGTCCACAAACAGAATCCTTGCGTAGTTCCCTGGTTTGTCCAGATGTTGTAGGGTATAATGCAGTCCCATGTTGACTGCATCATCCACAGACCGGTTTGCTCTATAGGCGAACTGCAGGGGGTCCAGCAGGGGTCCAGTGATGTCCTTCAGATATGCTAGCACCAGTCTTTCGAATGACTTCATGGCCACAGATGTTAAGGCCACAGGTCTGTAGTCATTGAGTCCTGTGATCTTTGGCTTCTTTGGGATTGGGATGATGGTGGAGCGCTTAAAGCAGGATGGAACTTTGCGCTGTTCCAGTGATCTATTGAAGATATGGGAGAAAATGGGAGCCAGCTGGTCAGCGCAGGTTCTCAGACAGGCTGGTGAGACACCATCTGGCCCTGGTGCTTTCCTTCTCTTCTGTTTACTGAAGATCTGACGCACATTTTCCTCACTGATCTGAAGAGCAGGGGGGGAGAGGAAGATGGCTGGAGGTGTTGATGGCTGTGTAGGGCGATGGTCCGGGCTGTGTTGATGTGGTGTTGATGGCTGTGTAGGGAGATGGTCCGGGCTGTGTTGATGTGGTATTGATGGCCATGTAGGGCGATGGTCCGGGCTGTGTTGATGTGGTGTTGATGGCTGTGTAGGGAGATGGTCCGGGCGGGTGTGAGGTGTCTGGTCATAGGTGTCAAACCTACAGTAGAACATATTCAGCTCGTTTGCAATATGTTTATTGCTGTCGATACTGGGGGACGGTGTCTTGTAATTAGTGAAATCTTTTAAGCCTCTCCACACTGATGCAGGGTCGTTAGCTGAAAACTGGTTTTGCAGCTTTTTGGCATAGCTTTTCTTAGCCACACCAATCTCCTTTGTCAATGTGTTCCTGGCCCGATTGTACAGGATCCTGTCACCACTCCTGTAAGCATCCTCTTTGGCCTGACGAAGCTGTCTGAGTTTTGGTGTGAACCATGGTTTATCATTGTTAAATGACAAGTAGGTCCTGGTAGGGATGCATAACTCCTCACAGAAACTGATGTATGATGTTACAGTCTCTGTGAGCTCGTCCAGATCTGTGGCTGCAGCTTCAAAAACATCCCAGTCAGTGCATTCAAAACAGGCTTGTAAGACCTGCTCTGTGTCGTTGGTCCATCTCTTGACAGTCCTTAATACTGGCTTAGTAGTTTTAAGTTTTTGCCTGTAAGTTGGTATAAGATGAACCAGGCAGTGATCGGAGAGTCCTAGAGCTGCTCTGGCGACGGAGCGATATGCATCCTTTATTGTGGTGTAGCAATGGTCCAAAATTTTATTGCCTCTGGTGGGGCATGTAATGTGCTGTTTGAATTTAGGCAGCTCATGTGTGAGTTTTGCCTGATTAAAGTCCCCAAGTATGATAAAAGCAGAGTCCGGGTGTTGTTGTTCTGTCTCTGTGATCAGATCAGCCAGCTGTTGCAGCGCAGTACTCACGTGTGCTTGCGGTGGAATGTAAACACAGACGAGAATGAACGAGGAAAACTCTCTTGGTGAATAAAACGGCTTACAGTTAATGAAAAGCACTTCCACATCAGGACAGCACATCTTCTTTAACACAGTTACATCCGTACACCACCTTCTGTTGATGTAAAAGCATGTCCCACCACCGCGCGTTTTGCCCGTTGACTCCGTATCGCGATCTGCTCTGTACAGCTGAAAGTCCGGTAGGTTTAATGCGCTGTCCGGAATGGCTTCGTTTAGCCAGGTTTCCGTGAAACACAGGACAGCAGAGTTGTTAAAGTTCTTGTTTTTGCATGTGAGTAGAAGTAGTTCGTCCATTTTGTTAGGAAGAGAGCGGAGATTCGCCAGGTGAATGCTGGGCAGCGCCGTTCTGAAGCCGCGCTGTCTTAGCCTGACGAGCGCGCCGGCTCGCTTCCCACGCTTGCGCGTCTTGTAGCGTTTCCACAATGCGGCTGCTCCGCCGACTACAATGTTCCGCAAAACGCCACAAAAATCAAAATCCAGTTCTTGATTAGTTGGTGTGCACTGCCGAATGTTCAGCAGCTCGTCCCTGGTGTAACTGATCGTGTTTGACAAACATAAAACAGGACAGACTAACAAAAACAGTGCAAACACTGGAGAGCCCCACGCCGAAGCGGCCATCCGCGGCGCCATCTTGATGAGGTATCCTAGATGTAGAGCTCATATGGTTGTTTTTATTGTGTTTATTTTTAATCAGTGTTGTGTTACAAAGACACATGCAGGGTGTCGATTGCGGTCTTAAAAAGTATTAGAAGTTAATCAATTCGTAGACATTTAAAGAACTTGAAGTATTAAAAGTCAATGCTACTTTGTTTACAGCAGTAACCAAGGAAATTCCCTTATAGACTCAGTCGGTATCTAACTTAATAAGAACATGGTTTCTGCCTGCCAGAGCATTTATATCCTGTTTCCTTTCAGATTACACGCTATCTGTCAAATATGTGAAACAAACTACACTGTAAAAGAATAACTTCTGGACATACTAAGGCGCCATTTACACTAAGGGCATATTCACACTATGTACAGTTGCCTTGAACCGGGCCAAAGCACGCTTGTCCCCCCTCCCGTCTATGACTTTTCCCCCCCTGCTGCTATGACGATTGGGTCAGCCCCAACTTCAGACACGCCCTCTGTCAAGCGTTGATGCTGAATCCCAGTGTGAATGCACCGTAATGATGAGAGGCAGACACGCATGTGGGAACGGTGGGCGGGCAAAAGCAGCTCATTTGCATTTAAAGCTACAGGCTACAAAAAACAGCTACACTGTACTCAGACACAAAAATGGGAAGATTCTGGAGGCTATAATAAATAATCTGCTGGGTTTTTGAGCTGAAACTTTACAGAAACATTCTGAAGACAGCAAAGGCTTATGTAACTTATTGTAAAAGGGGTAAAATAGGTGCCCTTTAAAATATATTAAAGGAGTCTTATGAGACGAGTCTAATGTATTTGACTCTATGATTCCTGTATTGTACCCTGTCATGGGAATCGCTCCAGCTCTGAGGTCGTGAACTTCTCGTTTAGGGCCTAAAAAACGAGGCCGGGTTTAGTGAATGAATCAAAGTCTTTGAATCGCTCTGTCAGGCTTTGGTTAAAGTGGCATTAGCTGGAGCATGTCTGCTGTTTGCATCTGGATGTTGTGCGCTAACAAAGACTCTGCCTGAGGTGTGTGCTGCGTTAAATGAGTTTGGCCTTGTCTAGACATGCACCATATCAAAGCGGAGTCTCTGAGCTGTACGCACACTCACTCACTCACTAAGCTGAATCAAGTGAGTCTACAGGCTTTAATGCTAATATACCAGTATTCTGGCCAGTTTCATTAAAGTACTGAGTGAGTGGAGATTTCAGCACTAGCTACAGTTAAAGACACAATCTTTAGCCATTTTCACATATTTCTCAAACGATATTTAACAGATTCAGGAATTTTTCACAGTATTGACTGTAATATTTTTCTTCTGGAGAAAGTCTTTTTGTTTTATTTTGGCTAGAATAAAAGCAGTTATTAATTTTTTAAAAACATTTTAGGCGTCCGTCTTTGACATCCATCCATCTTTGACATTTTTGACATGCATCTTTGATGTCCATCCACTTGATATTCATCCATCCAGGACATCCATCCATGGCATCCATCCATTTATCCATTAATCCATCCATTACATTCATCCATCCATGACATCCATCTTTGGCTTCCATCCATCCATTTATCCTTGGCATTTATCCTTGTCATCCATCAAACCATGACATCCATCCATCCAACCATGTCATGCATCAATGACATCCATCCATCTATGACATCCTTTGACTTTTTTGACATGCATCTTTGGCATGCATCCATTTGACATCAATCCATCTATGACATCTTTGGCATCCATCCATGACATCCATCTTTGACGTCCATCCATCTTTGACATCTTTGGCATCAATATTTGGCATCCATCCATTTATCCATTCATCCATCCATTACATCCATCCATTCATCCGTTCATTACATCTATCCAAGACATCCATCCATTTATCCTTGGCATCCATCTATGACATCCATCCATCCAACTAATACATCCATCCATGATATCCATCCATCAATCCATCTTTGAGATCTTTTGACTTTTTTGACATACATCTTTGGCATCCATCCATTTGACATCAATCCATCCATGACGCCTTTGGCATCCATCCATGACATCCATCTTTGACATTTTTGTCATCAATCTTTGACATCCATCCATTTATCCATCCATTTATCCATCCATCTTTGGCATCTATCCATTCATAAATCCATTACATTCATTAATCCATTCATCCATCCATTACATCCATCCATGCCATCCATCCATCCATGCGTATTAGATTAGATTAGAATGTCTTTATTGTCCCTGAAGGGCAATTAGGTTTGTCAATGAATCAATCCATCCATTGCATCCATCCAGCCATGACATCCATCTTTGGCAATCATCTATTGATGCATCTATCCATCCACGACATCCATCTTTGGCATCCTTGCCATCTATCCATGACATCCATCCATTCATCCACAACATCCATCAAACCATGATATCCGTCCATCTATGACATCCACCTTTGACTTTTTTGGCATACATCCATCTATCCATCCATTACATCTTTGGCATAGATTTTTGGCATCCATCCAGGGCATCCATCCTTGGGATCCATCCTTCTATGCATGCATCCATCCATGCTATCCATCAGTCCATGGCATCCATCCATGCATCTGTCAATGCATCAATCCATCCATGGCATCCATCCATTACATCTATTCATCCATCCAAGATATCCATCCATTCATGACATCTCTCCTTGGCATCTCTCCTTGGCATCCATCCATGACATCTATCTTTGGCATCCATAGGTTGATTCATTCATCCATTACATCCATCCATCCATCAATGATATCCATCCTTCCATGACATCCATCTTTGGCATCTATCCTTGGCATTCATCCATGGCATCCATCCATCCATGAAACCCATCCATCCATCCATGCATCTATCTGTCCATGGCATCCATCCATTCATCCATCTTCCCTCCCCTGACACTCATCTGAAAAACAATGTATGATATCATGGTGTATTATATCAACTAACTGAAGATTGATTTTAAAAATAGGCACTTCATTCGTTCATCTATTCATTCATCCATTCATTCATTCATTCATCTATTCATTCATCCATTCATTCATTCATTCATCTATTTATTCATCCATTCATTCATTCCACTTTTGCCATTTTATCTATTTTAAAGTTCAATGAAAGTGCAGAGAAACAGGATAAATCCTCCTGACCTCATCCTTTAAAACTTTCTTTCATTCATTCATTCCTTCATTCATTCATTCATTCATTCCACTTTGACATTTTTACCCATTTTATAGTGAAATAACATGCATAGAAGCAGGTTAATTCCCCCAGACCCTGGTCTGAATGTCAGTGTATCATATCATTAAAGGCGTGTTTTACTCTGCATTCCTCAGCGTGAAGCTCAGGCTGTCCAATGCGTGCAGCGGGAGGCCAGCAGATAATGAAGATGTTTTTTGGACAGCTTGTAACTGTTGGCCACAGTGTTGAAATCCAGCCTCCCTGCCTGCAGTCCATATATCCATGTGTGTCAAAGCGAAGAATGCGGAGATATCAGGACTTGACCCCTCGGCCTCGCAGCACTCGTGGATCCAGCAGACGCATATGTGCACGTCATTCAAATGTTCGCGTTTGGGCTGCTTCTGCTGGGATTGTTCAAGTCAATTCAAGTTTACTTGTATTGACCTTATCCTTAATGTCCAAATGACTGCAGCCATTGTAATCTTTTTGGCTCAAGACTTCTGGTTTCATTTACTTCCATACTTATTTTCTTCATACTTGCACTTAGAAATTTAAAACAGTTTGTTATGCTGTGTAAGAGCCATAAATTTATTAATAGTGCTCAAATTCATGTACAGTTTACACTTGTTAATATGTTTAGTTGTGTAAATTCGCTTATTTTACCCCTACTGTTTGTAATGGTTTGCTCCGCCTTTATTGGACTGTGCTAAGTTATATTACGTGATACAAAAGTGGAGGAAAGACAGAGCGAGACAGTTTTTCGACAGGAGTTTATTGATAAACTGCACGAGAAACTCTTTAATTGGAACAAAATCAGAGTCAGTTCATTGCCCGACTGATTTCCTGAAAATTCTGATAGTATATGCACATTTTTACTACATTACAGTCAAAATCAAAAACGTTAAGGACTTGTGTTAAGGGTTAGCAGTACATAAACATTTCTAAAAGACTTCTAATATTTACATGTAATAATAATACCTATTCAATGAAAGGAATTTGTGTATTAAGTGTTTGTTGTCCTCGAAGTCATCGGATTTATCGATTAATTTGCACGAGATACTAATGTAATGTGAAAGAATGCGTTTGAAAAATTTAATTGTGTAGTTATGTGATGAATTGTGCCTATGCGTTACTAAAAAGATAAGCTTTTAATTAGTTTTCAACAGAGTGTGTCTGAGTGTCAGACATTAGCAGGAATTCCAGAGTTTAGGAACCATATATGAAAACGCTCAACCTCCTTTAGTAGACGTTGCTATTCTGGGTGCTACTAGAAGCCCTGAGTTGATCTTAAAGAGTGGGTTAGGATTGTAGCAAGACATAAGGTTGGTTAGATGAACAGAAGCTAGACTATATTTAATATTTTCTTGACTTGGTAAGAACTCTGGCAACTGCATTTTGCACACGTTTATTAATAGCAGATGAATTACAACCAGTGAATAGAGCATTACAGTAATCTAGTCTAGAGGTCATACTAACATGAACTAGCTTTTCTGCTTCTGGGTTAGATTGTAGATGCAGAAAGGCTGTATTTAAAGTCTCTGAAGTTTTTGAGACTTTTAATTTAATATGTTGATAACCTTTTTTTGATGGCAAAGTTGACATTTCTATGGAATTTCTCACTAGCTATATTTCGATCTTACTATTTTTATGCACATTTTGTAATATTGCATTAAAAAAAGTTCATTCTACTAATTTTTCCAAATTTATGTGCATCTTGGCCTTCTCATTAAGAATTTTTTAAGTTATAAGAAAAAATGTGCATAAACTACGATGGAAAAATGTCCTTCAGCTAAGTATTTCCTTCAGCTAAGTCCCTTATTTATCAGGGGTCACCAACTATTCTGGCATGTTTTACACAGTGGATGCCCTTCCAGCTGCAACCCAGTACTGGGAAACACCCATACACTCTCTCACACACACACACGCACACACACACACACACTATGGCCAATTTAATTAATCAATTCCCTTATAGCGCATGTGTTTGGACTGTGGGGGAAACCAGAGCACCCAGAGAAACCCACGCCAACACAGGGAGAACATGCAAATTCCCGATGGAAACACATTTACTCAATAAAAGCTTTATCAACTGCATTTTGCACAGTGATCAGAGCATTACAGTAATCTAATATAGATGTCATAAAAGCATGAACTAGCTTTTCTGCTTCTGGGATAGTTTGTGGATGCAGAAATGCTGCATTTAAAGTCAATGTGAACCTGAAGTTACTGACACTTTTAGTTCAGTATGTTGATGTGCTTCTGACTTATATGGAATATTGAGTAGGGGGTGTGGCTTTCTTTTATTGTGCTGATAATTTTTGTGATTCAAAGCTGAAGCTTTCACAATTACTCCAGTCTTTAGTGTCACATGATCCTTCAGAAATCATACTTATGTATTGATTTGATGGTTAAATAAGTAAATATCTCTAATTATTGTCAAAGTTGAAAATAGTTCAACTGCCTCATATGTTTGTGGAAACCAATACATTTTCAGGATTATCAAAAAAACAGTGTTCACTCTCACAATGTCACTATAGCTGACTAAAAGTATCATGTTATTTGAATGGTGGACATTTTAAGCAATTTTATCTCGATCATTTTCAACCTTTATGCCGTATTTTGTACATATCTGAATATTTTAGTTTGACTTTCTCTTGTTTTCTCCTAAACAGCTGAGACGTTCAGGCAGTAGATCATCATGTTCTCCACTGAACTTCAATGTTTCCTTGTTTTTTCTTCAAAGCTCCACATTATTTTCCTTCTCCCCTATTTGACCTTTAACCTTCAGCTACCATTTCCCCTCCTCACCTCACTGTTGTTTGACCTCACTGCCCTGGATTTTCTTTATTAATTAACCTCTTGATCCGTCAACATTTGTTACTTCTTGCAATAACATTTCTGCGCAAAGGATGCACAAAAACCCTTCTGATTTGTAATTTTTGCGTAATTTCACTGTTCAACAAATATAAGTTGTTGTTTTTTTGTTTTTTTAGGTGCGTCAAAGACAAATTAATAATGAGGAACACGATATTGAAACGCATCAAATATTATTTTAATATAAATTCTGATTGTAAATTCTAAACTATTAACAATTAGGCATGGAATCAGTCATTCATTTTCCTTCAGCTTAGTCCCTTTATTCATCAGGGTTCACCACAGCTGAATGAACTGTCGACTATTCTAGCATATGTTTTACGCAGTGGATGTCCTTCCAGCTGCAACCCAGTACTGGGAAGCACCCATACACACTCATTCACACTCAAACACTTCGGCCAATTTAGTCTATTCAGTTCACCTATAGTGCATGTGCTTTGACTGGGGGAAACCGGAGCACCCGGAGGAAACCCACACCAACACGGGGAGAACATGCAAACTCCACACAGAAATGCCAAATTCGAACCAATGACCTTCTTGCTGTGAGGCCGTAGTTCTAACCACTGAGCCTTCATACCACCCCTAATAAATAAATATTGCAAAGCATTTTTGGTTTTGATTTTGATCTATGGCAGTCATAATTAAATATTTCTGCTCCGCAATGTCATTCCGGTTCATCCCTGATGTTTATTAGTTATAAGTGTTTATGTATATTTAAGCAATCTGGAGGTTTCTCTACAAGAGTTTAATTCTACATGTACAATAACAAATTACTTGCATACATATTAGGGCATATATGCACAATATATCGCAATATTACTGAATCCAAAATGCGCATTACAGATGTGTGATAAATGACATTTTATGCATTGGTTATCTAAATTTGACCCAATTCAGATGGGGTCTTACTATCATAAGCCCCTCCTCCTGAGTAGTTGATGTTCTGCTATTGGCTGGAGCGACCCAAAGCTGAACACAGAGCTGACAATAAACACTAATGGCGGGAAAATGACAATGACAGCCAATCAGAGTCAGAATATCTGCCTAAGTTTATAGAATATCTGTAAGTTTTTCACTCGTTCATAGTGTTTTAAA
>NC_079454.1:52171753-52284253 GCF_903798145.1 Danio aesculapii | reverse complement strand
AATTAAGTTATGTGTAATAAAATGAAAAAGCATTGAACACATGAAGAAAGGGAGGTGTATTTTGGCAGTGAAAGCCCAGGCCGCAGCTGAAATCTCTCAGTAGTTCTTCAGCAAGCCTCTGCCGTTCCTCAGTGTAAATCAATATCAGCTGCTTCAGTCCAACATCTACATTAGCAGGAGGATGAAGGTGAAACCAGGGTGGACATTTCAGCAAGACATTAGCTGCGTTTCCACTATCGCGCCTAAAGCGAGCGAGCCAGGGCGAGTCAAGGCCAGTCGCGTTTCCACTATCACTTCCGGGCCGTAATCGGGCCAAAGCGGGGCTTCCTTGGGGCCAGCGTCCGGCCTTTTTCGGCCCGCCGAATACCTTGGGCCAAGGAGGGCCAACTGGGGCTTCGGGGCGGGGTTACGGACAAAGGCGGAGTTTTCCTGTCAGGTAAAGAGGAGACAAGATGCTTTCTTCTCTTACATTTGTTTTGCTATCGCGCTTGATCAACTCACTAAGAAGAAGAAAAAATGGATAGCAGACAGTACTGGTCAGTTGAGGACTCCAGGGCTCTTCTGAACATTTGGGCCGAGGAAAATGTTCAGAGGCAAATAGACGGCGTTTGCAGAAATGAGGATGTTATCAAGTACATCGTTGCGGTTATAATTTGAGTTTTTTGTTCCCGCTGAAGTGGGCGGGTTGTGTGGCGTTTGATTCGGGGGACGTTCTGGGGGCGGTGTTTGCGTGACGCGCTGCGAGCAACTAGCTCGGCAGTGGAAACGCGACATGATTTCGGCCTCATTTCTCAACCTCCCGGGCTATTGGCCTGGCCTGGCCCGATTAAAGCCCTGGCTCGCACTGGCCCGATAGTGGAAATGCGGCTAATGACCCAGAACACAGCCAAGGAGACTCTCAGATGCTTTCAGAGAAAGAAAATCAAGCTGTAGAATGGACAAGCCAATCACCTGAGCCGAATCCAATAAAAATACAGAATAAAGCTCAGATTTGACCCACAGAACCATCAAGACTCTGAAGTCTGTGAGAAACTCACACCTGAGCTATGCATGTGACTTTATTCTTCATATGAAAGGGCGTCTTTAAGCTGCCATGTTTGTTTAAGCTGTAACTGTATGTTCTAGCCCAAGACTTCATTTTTCCAGCATCATCCTGCCCTAAAACACACACTTGTGCAATGATATTTTCATGCATGTTCTATCCAGATCCATCAATTGCCAGTATTAAAGTGCGCACTAAAATACTGAACTAATTCCTGTGTTTCCTGGCTGACCAGAGAACAAATAGTTGCACCCATCCAAATATGAAACCATAAACTCAAACAATCACACAAGGGGGGAAACTCCCAAATAGCATTGAAGAGCTGTTGCACCCCAGTGGAATAATCCATCCCGATATCTCATAACTGTTATTCCACTTTGGACCATCTCTCATTCACGCCCCTGAATTCCAGATTCCCAAACATGGAGCGTTCGCTGATAGCGCACTTTATAAATCATTGCATTGCCTTTCCCCCCCACCCCCCTTCCCATCCTCGCTGCGTTTGCACAGGAAGCGCAGGAAATCTGGTCCTCGTTATTTACTTTTAGGTTGGGTTATTTGATTATTGGCTGTCTGCATGTGCTTTTCTCTTGATTGCATGGAGAAGGACGTGCATCTCGCCTAATGGGACTCACCTTATGCCGATGCCTCAATGTGTGTGCGCGGTTGCAACATCTGGTTGTTGTATTAATGTGTCCGCTGAACTTTCAAAGGGATTTACGGCCTCTCTAGAAGTCGCCCTGTGGTGAAAAATTCTTGCCAATGGCTTTTGTTCATCTGTGCCTCCCAGCGCCATGGCAACCACTAATTATAGCATTCCAAGGATTCCCTTTTAAGACGACGAGGAGGAAAATTACAGCCACCTCTTGGCCCCGTGACCTCCTGCTCCCATCACTGTGCAATAGTGTCTATAAGATGGAGAGTTTGTGTAGGCTAGTGTCATTATTACTGCTTATATTTAGAGTCTTCAGCATGCAGCTCATTTAGTGAAGACTAGTTAGTAGACAGATTGTAGTATTCCCTCAGTAGTGTGTATAAGATGGAGAGTTTGTGTAGGTTAGTGTCATTATTGCTGCTTGTATTTAGAGTCTTCAGCATGCAGCTCATTTAGTGAAGACTAGTTAGTACACAGATTGTAGTATTCCCTCAATAGTGTGTATAAGATGGAGAGTTTGTGTAGGCTAGTGTCATTATTACTGCTTAAATTTAAAGTCTTCAGCATGCAGCTCATTTAGTGAAGACTAGTTAGTACACAGATTGTAGTATTCCCTCAGTAGTGTGTATAAGATGGAGAGTTTGTGTAGGCTAGCGTCATTATTACTGCTTATATTTAGAGTCTTCAGCATGCAGCTCATTTAGTGAAGACTAGTTAGTAGACAGATTGTAGTATTCCCTCAATAGTGTGTATAAGATGGAGAGTTTGTGTAGGCTAGTGTCATTATTACTGCTTATATTTAGAGTCTTCAGCATGCAGCTCATTTAGTGAAGACTAATTAGTGCACAGATTGTAGTATTCCCTCAGTAGTGTGTATATGATGGAGAGTTTGTGTAGGCTAGTGTCATTATTGCTGCTTAAATTTAGAGTCTTCAGCATGCAGCTCATTTAGTGAAGACTAGTTAGTACACATTGCAATATTCCCTCAATAGTGTGTATAAGATGGAGAGTTTGTGTTGGCTAGTGTCATTATTACTGCTTTTATGTAGAGTCTTCAGCATGCAGCTCATTTAGTGAAGACTAGTTAGTACACAGATTGTAGTATTCCCTCAGTAGTGTGTATATGATGGAGAGTTTGTGTAGGCTAGTGTCATTATTACTGCTTTTATGTAGAGTCTTCAGCATGCAGCTCATTTAGTGAAGACTAGTTAGTACACATTGCAATATTCCCTCAATAGTGTGTATAAGATGGAGAGTTTGTGTAGGCTAGTGTCATTATTACTGCTTATATTTAGTCTTCAGCATGCAGCTCATTTAGTGAAGACTAGTTAGTAGACAGATTGCAGTGTTCCCTCAATAGTGTGTATAAGATGGAGAGTTTGTGTAGGCTAGCGTCATTATTACTGCTTATATTTAGAGTCTTCAGCATGCAGCTCATTTAGTGAAGACTAGTTAGTACACAGATTGCAGTATTCCCTCAATAGTGTGTATAAGATGGAGAGTTTGTGTAGGCTAGTGTCATTATTACTGCTTATATTTAGAGTCTTCAGCATGCAGCTCATTTAGTGAAGACTAGTTAGTACACAGATTGCAGTATTCCCTCAATAGTGTGTATAAGATGGAGAGTTTGTGTAGGCTAGTGTCATTATTACTGCTTATATTTAGAGTCTTCAGCATGCAGCTCATTTAGTGAAGACTAGTTAGTACACAGATTGCAGTATTCCCTCAATAGTGTGTATAAGATGGAGAGTTTGTGTAGGCTAGTGTCATTATTACTGCTTAAATTTAAAGTCTTCAGCATGCAGCTCATTTAGTGAAGACTAGTTAGTACACAGATTGTAGTATTCCCTCTATAGTGTGTATAAGATGGAGAGTTTGTGTAGGCTAGTGTCATTATTACTGCTTATATTTAGAGTCTTCAGCACGCAGCTCATTCAATATAAGACTAATACATTGTAGTACATAGGGCTGCACAACAATCGGTTTCGCATCCGTGATAGCCACATCGCAGGATCTGCAATGTCAAGTATGGTTTATTGTTGAGCTTGTAAATAATCTAATGTAGACTAAAGTTGAACTTTTGTGGATTAAAAGTTTATTAATGGCATTCGTTATTAATATTTTTCTTCTGTTAAGCATATCAAATCAGTTTAAAGCATTCAGGCACAATAAACAACAGCATGTGTCGCTTTAAAGTCCACGTCAACCAGAAGCTGGTTATTTATTTTATGTTTCCTAATGACATGCACAGATGAATTAGAACTTTGATTTTAATGCATTATCAGCTATTAACCAAGAAATTAACGTCACCTGAGATTAATAAGTGTTTTTTTAGTTGTCATTACATTGAATTTAGTTAAATTAACTGATATTATCAAATGGAGTCTTAGGGCTCTATTTTGACAATCCATGCGCAAAGTCCAAAGCTTGTGGCGCAAACGCATTAAGGGCGTGTCAGAATCCACTTTTGCTATTTTAAGGATGGAAAAATCCACTTTTTGCTGTGGCGCATGGTCTAACAGGGTTGAGCTTATTCTCTTAATGAGTTATTGGTGTGTTTTGAGAATAAACCAATCAGAGTCTCATCTCCCATTCCCTTTAAGAGCCATTTGCGCCGTGCCATTGTGCATTTGCTATTTACATGGCGAACTTTGTAAGTGTAAAAACTAAACACTTCACTAGAGAGAAAACAGTTAAACATCTGCAGCACGAGAATGAGAGATGAGCCTCCTCATTCTTTACTTTCACTTTCACTCTCGTGGATAGGGAAACGTGTTGTACGCACAGACATCTATTAGTCTATAGATAATTAATTTAGTTTAAGAGCAAAGATTTGTTTCAAAACTCTTTCTAAATTCAGTTTTAATTTCCAGCAAACTAATAAATGAACAATAATAACGAAGTGTGGTCAAACAACTGGGTTATATCCAAACACACATGCTGTGCCCCATATGGGCTTAAACCTGACAGGTGGACAAATCTAAGCTTGCTTTTAATAAAACAAATAAAAATATGCAGATAATAAATAATTCTGCTAATAATGATAACATTATACAAAAGCAAATTGTTATGAATAAACTGAAAAAGCCCCCCGAGATGAAGGCATGGAGGCGGTGGTTTCAGAATCAGAATCAGAATCAGAATCAGTTTTATTGCCAAGTGTGCTTCACACACACAAGGAATTTGTTTTGGCTACAGAAGCTTCCAGTGTACATAAAGTGACATGTGACAACACAAAATTTTTATATTTATGTAGGCTAGAAAATAATATGTTTTGTAATATTTTAATCCTTTAATCCTTTTTCATTTGTAAAGATATTTGCGTATTTCCGTAAATCCTGTGTGTATTAAGCAATGTGTAAGCGAGGTGCACAACTAACGCGCTCTGCACTGGACAATAACCATGATCTGGTCTATTGAACCGCTTATTTAAGTTCCTCAAAATAGCAACGCTCCAGCGATGTGCTTCAACACGCCTTTTATAGACCAGAATGCCTATGGGCGCACATATGAGCGCAAATGCATTTGCTGTTTAAACAGCATAGCGCAAAACATCGAAATGACTCTTGCGCCGAGCTGAAACTAGCAAACAACTATTGCATCGCACATTGCGCCGGGTGTATGATAGGGCCCATACTGTTTAGAGTTAACAAAAAAAGCCCTATTAGCTGCCTCAGATTTTGCAATGTTAAGGGACAGACTAACATGGCAATAGTCGTATTAGTTATTAAATATATGGTATTTAATAGTTTTCAGCATGCAGCTCATTTAATGCAAGACTAGAACATTGTACTAGTACATGTGTCTTCATTTGGCCATAATTTTCTGTTTCAGCTAACAGAATGATTCATGTTGACATCTTATTTTGACACACATTTTGAGAAAATGCTTTAAACTTACACTCTGGGCAAATTGACTATAGGAATGAAAACATCCACAGAATTAAACTGCTGTAATAATTCATCAGATAAATATTTCTTTAATTTTTTTGCATAAATCTGTTAATCGTCATCAGATCAAAACTACTAAATTGTTTGGAAAATTACAGGATTTTTAACTCTTTAATTGTCAAATTCATAAATTTGGTGAAAAACACACTTAAAATGGCTTATTTTAATATAAAAAGTAATCATGGGCTGGATTTATTTTTCTTTTATCACAGTGTTGGACATGTAAAACAACATTGCCTTTGATGCATTGATTTTGATTGATTAAATAAAAAATCTCCCTAATTTACTGATGGTGTCTGTTTTTGCCCCATTGACTTCTATTATAACGACAATTTTTGATTGCAAAACCACGACACTATATAATCATGCTTTTTCGATTGTTGTTGTTTTTTCCTGTTGTGAAAAGGTAACATTAGTCATTTTTACTGTTGATCATCAGTTGGTAGCATTAACCCTTTAGATAAGCCTGTGCAAAAAAAAGGTTAGTTTCAGGATTTTATATAGAGTATAACAGCAAGTGAAAGTGTGTGTGTGCATTTGTGTGTGTGAGTGTGTGAGAGTGACCTCTGCACATGTACCTTGATGTGTCTGAGAAAATCTAAATCTGCATCTCAGCTCTCAGAACTACATGGAGTAAACAAAAACAAAGACTGTGTATTTCTGCACCATCAAATGTGCTTATAATGGAAGTCAATGAGGCAAAAACAGCCACCAACAGTAAATTAAGGAGAAATAATGAAACTCTAACAACGCATCAAAGCCAATGTTGTTACTAATCGTTCACTTGTCCAAGACTGGGATAAAATGTTAAATAAATCCAGTCCACAACTACTCTTTATATTGAAAATACGTCGTTTTGTGTGTGTTTTTCACCAAATCAGTGCCATCATTTATGAATTTGGCAATCAGAGTTCAAATCCTGTAATTTTAAAAACATTTAGTAGTTTTGATCAGGACTGAGGTTGATTAACAGATTTATGCAACCAAAATTGAAAATAGAATTTAATCTGATGCATTTTTACAGCAGTTTAATTCATTCAGTGGATGTTTTATTCGCTAGCATATCCACAGGGGAGTAAATTTGCCCAGAGCACAAGAGTTTATAAATGCTTTTGTAGTGGTCAATGCATTGACTTTAGTTAAATTAACTGATGTTAATAAATTGAGTCTTACTGTTCTGAGTTCATTCATTCATTTTCTTTTTGGCTTAGTGCCTTTATTAATCCGTGGTCGCCACAGCGGAATGAACCGCCAACTTATCCAACACGTTTTTTTTCCGCAGCGGATGCCCTTCCAGCCACAGCCCATCTCTGGCAAACTGTTCAGAGTTAACAAACAAGTTTTTTTAATTGCCTCAAAATGTTTAATGTTGTAGGCCTGTTTAACGTGACAATATTTGTGTTAGTTATAAAATAAATGGTATTTAATGCTAGTAAAAAATAAGTGTTAGTTGTCTCTCGTGTAAAGCTGAAGAGCAGGGAAGGTGGGCCATGCCTTTTCAGTGGCGAGCCTTAGACTTTGGGACAGTCTGCCTTTACTTGTTAGAAAACCCAAACACTTTCTATTTCTTTAATTAAGTCTAGCTTAACCTATCTTTGTAGTCTTAACAGTGTGAGAGCTGTTATATTATTATTAGTTTTTACATATTTTATCTTATTGTATTCACATTTTTCCCCGCGGCACGGTGGCTCAGTGGTTAGCACTGTCGCCTCACAGCAAGAAGGTCGCTGGTTCGAGTCTCTGGAGGTTGCATGTTCTCCCCATGTTGGTGTGGGTTTCTTTTTGGGGCCGGTTTTCCCCAAACACATGCGCTATAGGTGAATTGATGAACTAAATTGGCCATTGTGTATGAATGTGTGTGTGAATGTGAGTATGTATGGGTGTTTCCCAATACAGTGTTGCAGCTGGACGGGCATCCGCTTTGTGAAACAAATGCCAGAATAGTTGGTGGTTCATTCCGCTGTGGCGACCTCTGAAACAGAGACTAAGCCAAAGGAAAATGATATCAATATTAGCATGTTCATTATCACAATATATTGAATATTGGCTCATGTCTATTCGGTTTTGCACCTGTGTGTGTAGATCACCTATATATGGCACACATGCATGAAGGCTGATTGCGAACAGCTGTGCGCTGAGTGTGCGCTGCGTGAGTGTATAATATGAACATCCATAATGGTTTTGATTTTAAAAAGCAGCATGAAGAAACCTGGAGACAGCTGTGATTTTCCCTGCAGGAATGTGTGTTTGAACCGAGCGATCGAGACCACATACGGCGCGCGCTTAAAATACACCTTCATGAAAAAACATGTCTCTCCACACAGGTACTTTCATCCACTGTTTGACTCTTTAATCTGATCCTGATTTATTTTGCTTGTGTCTTTCAGTCCTCCGAGGCCTTTCCGGTTTCCTAAAAGGTAAGCTCACTCCTATTAATATTGTGTTTTATAATTAAAATGATTTGCATAAAGTCAAAAATGGATATGAAATAGTTTATCTCAATTGTTGATGATTGTTCGTTTGATTTTAAAAGGATCCTATTATGCAAAAATCACTTTATAAGGGGTTTAAACACAGTTGTGTGTCAGCAGGGTGTGAATATAACCAGCTTCTGATAGTAAAAGTGAATTAATTATATTTTATAATCAAACTTGATCTAAACAGTCTGCAGAAACACTTTGATTGACATTCTCCCTTTGTGGGTGTCATCAGAGGGGGAAAGCCCCGCCCACTAGTGACCATCTCCCCCTCATCAGCATATTGGATGTTAGTCTTGATTTTGAATCTGCCACTATGCTGACACACAGGCATTTGTAGCTCCGCCCTCTTCTGAAATAAGCACAATCTGATTTGAATTTAAAGCGACAGTCACCAAAACCCCACAATTTGGATCAAAGCCTAAAAGAGTCCGTTTCAGAGAGTTAGAAAACATTATCTGTTTGGTATTCTCTAGGGACATTAGAGACTTATTTTACATCTTGTAAAAAGGGACAGAATAGGCTGTCTTTAAAATGCACTATATGAAAAGCCTTGTTATGCTACACTACATGTTAATCTACGGTGCTGTTGAATGCTTGATTCTGATTGGTTGATGAAAATTTTAAAGTGTGCTGTTACTAACACTGAACATGAGACTTTTGTCTGGTTGTACAATTAAAAAGTATGTAAACAAAAGTTTAAAACTATGATAAACATGTATGACAATGTGTGTAATAAATAAAAATAGTAAGTTGTTAAATATAAAATATATAGCAGGGGTCACCAAACTTGTTCCTGGAGGGCCGGTGTCCTGCCGATTTTAGCTCCAACCCTAATCAAACACACCTGAACAAGCTAATCAAGGACTTACTAGGTATACTTGAAACATCCAGGCAGGTGTGTTGAGGCAAGTTGGAGCTAAACCCTGCAGGGACACCGGCCCTCCAGGACCGAGATTGGTGACCCCTGATATACAGTATAGCTTATATAAAGAATAATTGCTGACAGGCCATTTAATTATTAGAAAAATAATGCAGACGAGCTAGTGATCTATCCAGCATGCGTTATTTTCTTATAATTCAATGGACAGGAGTAGTTAATTCTGCTTTTACAAGGCTTCCCAAACCACTGATAAGATGTTGTATTTCAGACTATTTATATAAACTATTTATAGATATTCAGAAAAAAACCATGTTATCTCTTGCTTTAATCACCGTATGTAGACTCCCAGGACCATATGTCAATTTCCTAAAGGTTTTCTGATTTTATTTCTGACTTACTAGTTAAAACTGAGAAAATACTAATTGTAGGAGATGTCAACATCCATGTAGATTGAATTCAATTCAATTCACCTTTATTTGTATAGCTCTTATACAATGTAGATTGTGTCAAAGCAGCTTCACATAAAAGGTCACAGTAAATAATAACATGGTAGTTCAGTTTGTAGTGTTTAAGTTTAGTTCAGTAGATTCAGTTCAGTTAAGTCATCTCATGTAGATGACACTAATAATACATTAGGACTACATTAGGATTAGGATTTATTTACAGATTTGGGATAAACCAAAACGTTGTTGTACATTAGATCTAATTTTATCTTATGGAATTGAGATCATTAATGTAGACATTATACCACAAAGTGATGATATTACAGACCACTACCTCTTACTAAATAAGCTGTGTTTACCTGAAATTAGCAGATCTGCACAGATATATCGCCCTGGTAGAACTATCGTCCCGTCCACTAAAGACGAATTTACAAATAGTTTACCTGATCTTTCTCTATTTCTTAATGCTCCCGCAAACACAAATGACCTTGATGTACTAAAGATCAGTATGGATGCCATCTTTACTAACAAACCCATCAAATTAAAGACTAGAGGGAATAAAACTAAACCATGGTTTAATAAACATACTCGTTCTGTCAAATTAGCAACTCGTGCACTGGAACGTAAGTGGAAAAAAACATTTTGTCATGAGAGCAAAAAATTCCACCGCAAATTAGTGGTAATGACTTCAGACAGAAGATTCAATATACTAGAACTTCTATGTTAAGCTGCTTTGACACAATCAGCATTGTAAAAGTGCTAGAGAAATAAAAATGAATTGAATTAAATATACACTTCTGAGCATTAATGATGACACGGATCTCTCATTTAAATTAATATTTTCTATAGGATGCTTTACAGTAATATATTGGTGCATGTACACAGGGGCGTAACAGCCATTTTAAAAGTGGGGGGGACAGCTGTATGGTCACCCAAAAGTGATTAATGATTTATTAGCAATAAAGTTTATTTAATAATCTTTTAACCAAAATTCTAAAATAATTACAAAATATTAATAATAACAATAAATAAACAGAAGCACACACATTTAAATTAAGCATTACTCATTAAGTTGATACTACACATATAACGTGAGATGGACATCGCCATGTGTACTTGCGGCCGATGCGTCATTCATAAAAGCAGAACACGCAGGATTCAACACGTAAATTCACCAATTACTCCCCAAATACATGCAAGTAAGTGGTTGGTGAATTTAGAGAGGAGCAGATTCAATTTTATAGTTACTTTCAGTATGTGTATCTGATATGATTAAAACACATCGGCAAATTATATTTGAATGGATTGTTAGACTTCCTTGTGTGTTTTACAAACGCTAAAGTTCTTGTTTTACTAGTAGTTGTGTGTATTTACATGTCTAAAACATAAATTAAGCAATAGGCCGTAAAAAGGCTGCATAATTGTGATAATATAACACGTCTTTCTCAGCAGAGTTAAGTTGCTCTTGTTTTCGGAAAAAAAAACGAAAAAAAGAAGCACTTTTACGACGGTCCCTTACTGAGAGATTAGCTCAGCTCGAGCTCTCTCTGGCTAAACGCATATTGCGACTGCTCAAGCAGTGCTCGTAATATCGAGTGAAAAAAGAATGACAGCTGTGAAACAGAACCAGCTTTGTCTTTTTGTAGGGAATACAGTTTAGATCTTTTTAGGGTTAGAGGTTTTTTAGTTAATGCCGTCTGTCACTAAATGTGTCAGGAATACAGAAAACAAAACCAACTTAACCCCGCTGTCTTTCTCTGGCTCAGCGCCAGACAAGACACCAGCACCAGGGACTTTACGGTTCTCACTTCGAAACGGAACAAAAGTAGGATTCTGTAACGTTTACCGTGATTTACCGTGATTTACCCAGCTGTAGCTGTTGCTCCCTTCCGCATCATCCCTGTCTTTGACTGCAAAGTGAATGAATGAAGCTCGTGGCAGACGCTCAAGAGATTCGCGCTGTGATTGGCTGAGTGATCGTTCACTCAAATCAAGTAACAAATCAGAGAACACTTGTGGCCGCTAGGTCAAATAAAACGTGTGGGCCAGTCGGGGGACAGAATAACCTGTTTCCAAAAAGTGAGGGGGACGTGTGTCCCCCCTGGTTGCTACGCCCCTGCATGTACATCAGATTAGTCAGCAGCAAAGCCAAACCTGAAACTAATCTAAGCACAAAACTGAAGATCACAGTCCAGAAATTGCTACACCTAAATTAATATGTTAGGGGAAAATAACAAATAAAGAAGAAAATTCAAAGAAACATTAAAAAAAATTACATTTAGTCAAAATATTGTCGTTGTTTGCATGTATTATCATGCTATTCCTAAAGATGTTCAGTGACCAAACTCTTATTTTAATGGATAAAACTGTTTAAGGAATTTGTTTTGCTTAAATGCACCAAAATAAATAGTTTGTATTTACTGAGAAATGGATTAAAATATTCATTTTCAAAAGGGCATGTACTCTTATGCTGAGCGCTGCATATATGTAACTTTTCAGGCCTCAGATCTTGACTTTAGCTGTGCGTTTATACGAAAATAACAGCACACCTTAGTATGTTTATCAGCCGATCAGAATCAGGCATTGTATACAGTACAGCCCTGTAGTATAAAAGGACTTGCAAATAATGTATTTTCTGATGTCATTGGCAGCTATGCAGAGCTGATTGCTGATTGGCCGGTGGTGGTGTTGGGGATTTGCACTGTGCTCATTGTGGTTTGCGCTCTAGTCGGGATACTCGTTCCTGATCTGCCCGACTTCTCAAACCCACTGCAGGTGAGTAGGACGAGCATTTGCTGGAGCTTTTGGAGGATGTTGACTCAGTTTTAAGATGCAGATTATGAGTAAAGAAGGAAAACCCATCCACGTTTATACCTGGAGACATTCACTTATGATCAAAAAGACAAATCTGCCTCTTTCAACAGAGCCTTTTAACATTTTTTATTTATTTAATTTTTAGTTTTACTGGAGGGGTTAATCATTTTGTCTTACACTATAATTTATTTTTATGAAACATTACATGCAGAAACATTTTGTAATGCTTAAAAAAACCTGGGATTTATTTTTTTGTTTTGTTTTGTTTTTTTGTAATTCAATTGGAGGCCTATACGTTGCTTTTGATTGGATGTGTGTGTATGCATCTATGGCTGTGTGTGTATATATGTTCAGTTGAAGTCAGAATTAATAACCCCCCTGTTTATTTTTTCCCCAATTTCTGTTTATCGGAGAAAAGATTTTTTTTCAACACATTTCTGAGCATAATAGTTTTAATAACTCATCTCTAATAACTGATTTATTTTATCGGTGACGCGGTAGCGCAGTAGGTAGTGCTGTCGCCTCAAAGCAAGAAGGTCCCTGGTTGGAGCGGCTGGGTTAATTGGCATTTCTGTGTGGAGTTTGCATGTTCTCCCCGCGTTCGCGTGGGTTTTCTCTGGGTGCTTCGGTTTTTCCCCACAGTCCACAGTAGCGGATGGGTGTGTATGGATGTTTCCCAGAGATGGGCTGCAGCTGGAAGGGCATCCGCTGCGTTCATTCCGCTGTGGCGACCCCAGATTCATAAAGGGACTAAGCTGAAAAGAAAATGAATGAATTTATTTTATCTTTGCCATGATGACAGTAGAAAATATTTGACTAAATATTTTTCTAGACACTTCTATACAGCTTAAAGTGACATTTAAAGGCTTAACTAAGTTAATTAGGTTAACTAGGCAGGTTAGGGTAATTAGGCAAGTTTTTTCTGTAGACTATCGAAAAATAAATAGCTTAAAGGGGCTAATAATATTGACCTTAATGTTATTTAAAAAATTAAAAACTTCTTTTATTCTAGCCGAAATAAAACAAATAAGACTTTCTCCAGAAGAAAAAACATTATCAGACAGTGCGATATGGCTGAATATCGCCACCGGTGGGAGATGTGCGTTGGTTCGAGGCCGCAGGTCGAGTGCCTTATTGTCTCACCAGTGACGATATATAGCCAAATCGCACTGCTACGATTGTGATATTGCGTTTATACAACAGTTTGACTAGCAAAATTGTGTGTGTACATAAAACAAAATCAAACATGGAGAGTCTCAAAAACCCTTTTTTATGAGGAACTACTTTCTTCCACCTTTCATTCACATCTGCAGCTGACGTCAGAACAGCAGAAACCATTACTACTTGACCAACGTCACTTTAGAGCTAGTGTTTGAGTGATTCTCTAGCGTAATGTCTAAAGTGATGACAAAACAGCTGATATTGCTCACATTGCAAGATTAAGGCCATAAGTCTACAGAGATTTCCCAGTATTTCTCTGTTGCAATCGGGAGATCACAATAATTAACCCCGAAAAAGCACTAGCAGATTACTATGGTATAAATGCCACTTACCTGTTTAATAATGATTTGTTCAGCTGTAGTTTAAAATATGGAATTTTTCTCCCTCAAGGACTTATTATGTGGTCTCTGTCGCCATCTTGTGGGGCAATCGTCTTTGCTCTGCTCAGTATGACAGGCTGATGGCTGCCCACAAGCTAAATCTTTGAAATTATAAATATTTAAAACAGCCACTATCCTTATAAATAAACTGCATAGTTGCAATCTAAACAACTACATTCTCACCTTAAAAAGTCTCTAAAGTTCATTATGTTGTCCAACAGCAGCAATATTTGTCACACTGTAGTGAGTTTATTGATCTGCTGTCACTCTATGTGGGCGGAGCAATACACAAGGGTGAAGAGCCTGTACGAGTGCAGAATATCACACGGCTATCAGCCAATCAGATTCGAGAACCAGACATAACTGTCATAATAATTATTATAATATTGAACCATTCAATATCACCTCAAAGTTTAATACGCAAATGGAAATTGCGTTTCTTTTCTGTTTTGAGGTAAGATTTATAATATTGCATTGCATTCAATGCCTTATATTACTCTCTGAACTCACTCTGTGCAAGCAAATGTAATTTAGATATATTTTTAGCATTTTTTTTATTACATTTATTAGTAATTAGTATTCTTTTATTTAATTTACTCACACTCAAGTGTTTCCAGACCTTTATGAGTTTCTTGTTTTCTGTTGAACATGAATGAAGATATTTTGAGTAATGTTGGAAACCTGTAGGCCAGGGGTGGGCAAATTCGGTCCTGGAGGGCCGGTGTCCTGCATAGTTTAGCTTCAACTCTACTCAAACACACCTGAACATGCTAATCAGTGTCTTCAAGATCACTAATTATCCATAAGCAGGTGTGTTTGATCAGAGTTGGAGCTAAACTGTGCAGGACACCGGCCCTCCAGGACCGAATTTGCCCACCCCTGCTGTAGGCACTGAGTTTCATATCAGGAAACAAAATACTGAAAGGCATTTTGGATTCTGGTTTTAAACAAAATAGCTATGTCTCTGTCCACCTTTTTTAATGTATTGATGGAAAGGCAAGATGCACATACATATTTTGTATGTTATCCGATAAGAATAAATGTGCATGAACTACAATGGAAACACATTTAGTGATTCAATTCCAGCATGCGCATCAGTAAAGAGATGTGATTTAGTTTAATCAGATAAGGAATAAAAATATTTCCAGGACTTGTTGGTTTTCAGCTCTCCATGTGTCCAGCTTCACATCGTAAAAGATCAGAAATGTTGTTCTGCTTATTGTAAAAGACCTCAGCCCTCCATCAGTCCGTCATCACAGTGCTTCAGTATTATTCTTCATCTATTATTATTCCCTCCAGAACTGTCTTGAGCATCTGTCTGTGCTCCAAAAAAGCATCTCACACCTTCGTCATTCGTCTTCTGAGGTGCAGCTCAGTTGTTAGAGAATAAAAACACCTCAGTGGCTCACACAGCTACATTTCTGACTGAGATTTGCTCCAGTTTATGGTTGTTGCTAGATCAGATATGGATGCAGCCGGAAGTTAATTATAATTATTTATATTATCTATTAAATTTTACCCAGTTATTGTGATTTATTTACTTCTATCCCCCATCCCAACCCTAAACCCAAGCGTTCCAGCACTGTAAAAACAGTAGTAGAACTAAGTATTATTTATGTTATCTATTAAATTACCCAATAAACTGTATTTTTTAACATCTACCCCCTAAACCCAACCGTGACAGTACTGTAAAAATATGAATTATTGTTATACAGTGTCATATAAAAATGCTGCTATATTAATGTGCATATCGCACTTCCGGCCAGCTGCGTATCCAATCTACACTTTACCCAGTTTCACAAGTTCACACTTGCAATAGTTTCAGAATAAAGCGTATTTGGCGTGCTGTCCGGGGAGAGGGCTCTGAGCTCGGGGAAGACACCCAAACTCGAGTTATTCCTCTTATCAGGAAACAGAGAGGAATTGGGATTCGAGCGAAGTATCTAGCCCAACCCCAGAACGCTCCCCCCGGGATTGTAATGCTTAAGAGGTGAGGTGACGGGGTGGTGGAGGGATGCTAAAGTCGTAAGATGCTGCAGGTAAGACAGCTTTGGTATATATAGGGGTTTGGTCAAGAACTGATTGGATAATAGAATAATTGTCAATGACGTATTTGATACTGAAACTTCTACGCGTGCTCCTCCCCAAATTTGTTTATAAAACATCACTTATCAGAAAGTGCCATTTTTTTTTTTGTGCTCTTTGCCTCATTGGTTAGAAATGCTGCATTATTCACACATTTATATTCCAGTTTTGTGCATGAACTTAATTTGCATCGTTGGATGGAAACACAGCTAATGTATGCAACATTGTGTAATTTGGTTTTTGTGTCTGTATTAGGGGTTCGAGCCGAGGGGCACTGCGATAGGACAGAGACTGGTTACGTGGAACAACATGGTGAAAAACACAGGCTACAAGGCAACACTGGCGAACTATCCATTCAAATACGCGGATGAGCAGGCCAAAAGGTAACAGAGTCCACTTCTTATCTGAGAACTGCGTTTTCCTGTTGGGTTTCATCCAGAACAGCACTAGATGAGGGTTAGTATTGATGGAAACTGTGGAGTGATTGCAGTGTGTGTGGTTTTGCATTAGGGGACATGACCTGTATTTAGATTTTATTCGCAAATATTGGTCTTGATGGATCCATGAAATGAAAATAAAGTTATTTAGATGTTAATATCAGTATTGATAGTTTTAAAAATATCTGCAGTGGGTACAGAAAGTCAGAAGACCCCCTTAAATGATTTTAGCAAATGGCTGCAATATAATAGAGAGTGAAAAATTTAGGTTGTTTTCCTCATTAATGTCCACACAGCAGCCCATACTGACAGAACAACACAGAATTGTTGACATTTTTGCAGATTTATTAAGAAAGAAAAACTGAAGTATCACATGCTCCTCAGTATTCAGAGCCTTTGCTCAGTATTTAGCAGAAGCTCCTCTTTTGATTGATACAGCTGTGAGTCTTTCTGAGAAAGATGCAACAGGTTTTTCACACCTGGATTTGGGGATCCTCTCCAGTTCTGTCAGGTTGGATGGTAAATGTTGGTGGACAGACATTTTTTGGTCTCTCCAGAGATGCTCAATTGGGTTTAAGTCAGGGCTCTCGCTGGGCCATTCAAGAACAGTCACAGAGTTGTTGTGAAGCCACTCCTTCGGTATTTTAGCTGTGTGCTCAGGGTCATTGTCTTGTTGGAAGGTAAACCTTCAGCCCAGTCTGAGGTCTTGAGCACTCTGGAGAAGGTTTTCGCCCAGGATATCCCTGTACTTGGCCGCATTCATCTTTCCCTTGATTGCAACTAGTCGTCCTGTCCTTGCAGCTGATAAACACCCCCACAGCCTGACGCTGCCACCACCATGCTTCACTGTCGGTACTGTATTGGACAGGTGATCAGCAGTGCCTGCTTTTCCCCACACATAACGTTTAGAATTAAGGCCAAAAAGTTCAATTTTGGTCTCATCAGCCTAGAGAATCGTATTTCTCACCATCTTGAAGTCCTTCAGGTGTTTTTATTAACCTCCATGCAGGCGTTCATGTGTCGGGCCACTCTGCCATAAAGCCCAGACTGGCGGAGGGCTGCAGTGATGGCTGACTTTCTACAACTGTCTCCCATCTCCTGACTGCATCTCTGGAGCTCAGCCACAGTGATCTTTGGGTTCTTCTTCACCTCTCTCACCAAGACTCTTCTCCCCTGATAGCCCAGTTTAGCCAAATGACCAGCTCTAGAAAGGGTTCTGCTCATCCCAAACGTCTTCCATTAAAGGATTATGGAGGCCGCTGTGCTCTTAGGAACCTTCAGTGCAGCAGATGTGTTTCTGTAACCTTGGCCAGATCTCTGCCTCACCACAATTCTGTCTCTGAGCTCTTCAGGCAGTTCCTTTGACCTCATGATTGTCATTTGCTCTGACATGCATTATGAGCTGTAAGCTCTTATTTAGACAGCTGTGTGGCTTTCCTAATCAAGTCCAGTCAGTGTAATCAAACACAGCTGGATGAAGGTGTTGAACCACCTCAAGGATGAGCAGAGGAAATGGACAACAGCTGACTTCAATATATGAGTGTCACAGCAAACAGACCGAATACTGAGGAGCATGTGATATTTCAGTCTTTCTTTATTAATAAATCTGCAGAAACTGTCCACAACTCTGTGTTTTTCTGTCAGTATGAGGTGCTGTGTGGACATTACTGAGGAAACAATGAACTTAAATGATTTTATCAAATGGCTGCAATATAACAGAGTGAAAATTTGAGGGGGTCTGAATACTTTCTGTACCCACAGTATAAGCTAGTGTGCACCAAAACAGTGAGAAAATTCACATTTACAAGATTCAAACCTGATATGAACATCCAAAGCTTGCAGTTTGTCACTTCAGCCCAGATATCTAGAGAAATAAGCCTGTTAAATGACAGTAAATGTGCTGCAGTTTATTACAAGGTGTTTGTAGCCTAATATACAACACCAACACAGACAATACAGCACAGCAAACTATTACATTGTTGAACTATAAATGTTATTTTTTTTTACTTTTCAAGGTTAAAATTAGCTGGAAGGAAGCTCAATCTCCCATAATGCAATTCAAGAGCAGAAATGAATGTGGGAAAATAAAAACATGAATCAGAAAATATGTAAAACTGCTAATTTACGGATATGTTTTACAGTGTCACTGTTTTTACAGAGAGTCTGTCTGTCTTTACGACTCAGCATGCGCACAGGCATCTTCCCTCTGATTAAAGGCACTTCCTGTGTGAGGAACAGGAAGCGCTGTCAGCAGCCGTCCTGCCCTCCGTCAGTAATAATGATAATAATCTAGAGCAGGGGTAGGCAAACTCGGTCCTGGAGGGCCAGTGTCCTACACAGTTTAGCTCCAACACTAATCAAACACCTGAACATGCTAATAAATGTCTTCAAGATTACTAGAAATCAATAAGCAGGTGTGTTTTATTAGAGTTGGAGCTAAACTGTGCAGGACACCGGCCCTCCAGGACCGAGTTTGCCCACTCCTCATCTAGAGCTATAATGACAACAATGTGAGCAGGGTTTGAGTTGCTGCTCATGAATGAATGATGAGGAAGAGTTTTGTTTCAATAAATCTGTCGAAGTTCAACAAGAATCAGACTTGCTTGATGGTGGTTTTGGGTGACTAGGTTATGAGGGTTTATCTGAAGGACTTTCATCATAGTGTACTTAATTTTGCACAAAAAAAAACTACTTTGCAGGGTCTTAAAATATCTTAAAGTACACATGAAATCTAAACTAACCATACTGATTTTGGGAGCTCCTATTGCGGTGAACAATTCATCTGTGCAGGTCATTAAGAAAAGAAACAATAGTTTGTCCTTGTAATCTTTAATTGAAATCTGAAAATGCACCTCCTGTTTGTTTTCAGTTAAATTCTCAGATTAGGTCTGTCTGGGGTATTGGGCGTGGCTAACATACTTAACCACGCCCCTCCAGCTGTCAGTTTTGACAACTAACAGAAATGGTGAGCAGGGGTCCGTTCTTCGTACGTGGATTACTCAATTAGCTGGATTTGGTTATTGACGATTTGACAAGATCCAGGATCGTTTCGTTCTTAAACTCTTCCGAGAGTTGTTGTCATAGCAACAGGTCTGGTGGCTCAAACCTGCTTGGGAGCAGGTTTATTTCATGTAAACAGGATTGGGTCAGATCAAGCAAAGGTTATACTGTAAGTATGTACCAAATGCTGATATTTTCTTACACTAGTAATCTATAGATTAGATACACTTGGCGAAAAAAGTAAAATAGTAAAAAACAAAAAAAAAAGTTTATATATACACATTTATAATAATATTATTTAATATTAAATAATTGATCATTTTTATCTTTATATACATGTTTAAATATTTATAAATATAAACTTAGTAAATAAAAGTACAAAAATGGGGTGGTTCTCCCCAAGGGGATCAAAGAGAACATTTAATTATTAATATGGATTTTTTTATGCAAATGCGCACTATTTAAAGGTACCAATCCAGCTGTAGTCCAGTTTCTGTAAGATAATAGACATGCACAATATTCAACTGTTTTCTTGTTTGTTTATTTTTTTATAAAGGAATAATAATTTATGCAGTTCTGCATGGTTTGACAGCTAATATGACGGTGATTTGATGCTTTGCAAAAGTTGCAGACGCCTTTACCAATATTAAAATGCTTTTTTGATGCAAAATTAATTTAAATTCCTTACGCCGATTAAGAAACTAAAATGGCTAAGGAGAAGCACTTTAGCATGGAGAACAACACCGTGTAAGTACATTTAGACTTGTTTTCAGTTGCTGTGTTTGGTTAGAGAACACTTAGACTTGTTTTCAGCTGCTTGTGTATGGTTGTAGGACATTTAAACCTGTTTTCAACTATCTGTGTACGGTACTAGAAAGTTTACCCACTGTTTCCTTGGTTACTGTAAGAGCTTGTGTGTCGAGCCGGACGGTTTCTAAAAAATTTCTAATGCTCTGCTTCTTAGACTTTACACACCTGAAACTTGTCTATAGCACTTGTTCACTGCTGCTCTTATAGTTGTGTAAATTGCTTCCTTGTCCTCATTTGTAAGTCGCTTTGGATAAAAGCGTCTGCTAAATGACTAAATGTGAATGTAAAATAGGCCTAGGCTACTATAGTAAAATCCAATCTAAAATGTAAAACTAAATAAATAACTAAATACTTGACACATGAAAGTATAAAGCATGCAGCCCACAACAAATGTGTAAAGTTATTGTGTATCATATTTACCAAACCGTTTACTACGAATTGTATATAATTTTGCTCACGTCGATAATTGAATATTAATCAGGTGATGTCATTACGCTGCTGTGCCGTCAGCCAATCGTTGCATTGCCGATCATGATTTCAAGGATCGATAGATTTGTCCTTCACAACACATGCAGCCATCTCAGATCAGTTCATCCAGACATTTTAATCTGACTCGCGAACTTGTTTGTAGAACCAAATTAGCCAGAGATCAAGATTATCAAGATTAAAAGATCCAGGATCTGCCAAATCATCGTAGATCATTTAAGCGATGCTCGAAGAACGGACCTCAGGAGGAGTCTGTTAGGTTTTATTAACTCCACCCAAACCTTTGTCCCCATCTTTCTGAGTGACACGTCTACTTTAATACATCCAATCAGCTTAAAAAAACAAGCCACGCCCACTTATTTAATATTCCTTTTCTCTAGGAACTGTAACAATATAAAAAAATATTCATTTAATACACACTATTTAATATGCATTTAACATATTAAATGCATTTATTATATTTGTTAATAATCTCTTTTTTCTGTATTTCAGTCACCAAGATGACCGGTGGTCCAAAGATCATTATGATCGAAAGAAAAGACAAGCGGAGTGGGATTTCAGCAAAGATAGTTTCTTCTGTGATGTACCAGGTCAGTTTTTTCTTTAAAGCTCTAAATACAAGGTCAACATAACTCAAAACAACATATGCCACAGTCATATCACCCTGCAGCCCAAGAGCGGTGACTCACTAAAGCTAGGCAGGGCTGAGCCTGGTCAGTACCTGCAAGGGAGACTACATAGGAAAACTAGGTTGCTGTTGGAAGTGGTGTTAGTGACGCCAGCAGGGGGCGCTCAAGCTGTGGTCTGTGTGAGTCCTAATGCCCCAGTATTCCTGTCAGTAGTTCCTGACTCTCTGTGGTCATTAAAAATCCCATGGCACTTCTCATAAAGAGTGGGGGTGTCCAGGCCAAACTCCCTCCATCAGCCCTTACCCATCATGGCCTCCCAATCATCCCCATCCACCAAATTGGCTCTATGTAACCACTCCATCAATAGCTGGTGTGCGGGGTGAGCGCACTGGTGCCGTTGTCTTGTGGCTGCTGTCGCATCATCCAAGTGGATGCTTGAACATTATATTACATTACATCTTATAGATTAAAATATCTGTTCTAATGTGTGCATCGAACTTGTAACTTACAGTACCATCTTGAAGCTTACAGTCAAGCTTATTTTGTTTTCAAAATAAAAAATACAGAGTATATAAGTAATCATAAAATATTTTACAATCAAAATGTCATTTTTTACAGGATTATATGATAATTACAACTTAAAACTACATTTATTTGATTTGAAGGTCTTTCCAAATGTCCTTACTGTCATTTTCATCAGTTAATGAGTAAATTATATTATAAGTTCTACATTTCAATGTTGGTTGATGCATTGTTGTTGTAGGTTTAATTAATAACCATGCTTTTTGTGAGTATGTAATTGTAATCTATCATAACTATACCTATAACTTATAAAATTATAAGGATGAAAACATATATAGTTAACTGCTTTATATTATTATATATTAATATCATATATTAATATCATATATTAATATCATATTAGCCACTGCTTTAACAATATTTATTAATTGTTCATTTTAAACGATGAATTAAAGATTAATATATATATGTATACATACACAACCTATTTGTATAGTGTATGATTTCTGATATATATATATAGCTCAAAACTGCTTTTGTGTGCATTAACAAATGTCTTTCTAGTAGAAGCAATGCCGAAATGAAGCATACAGTTGAAGTCAGAATTATTAGCCCTCTTTTGATATATATATTTTTTCTTTTTAAAATATTTCCCAAATGATGTTTAACAGAGCAAGGAAATTTTCACAGTATGTCTGATAATGTTTTTTCTTCTGGAGAAAGTCTTATTTGTTTTATTTCGGCTAGAATAAAAGCAGTTTTTAATTTTTTATGAATCATTTTAAGGTCAAAATTATTAGCCCCTTTAAGCTATATTTTTTTTTTCAGTAGTCTACAGAACAAACCATCATTATACAGTAACCTGCCTAATAACCCTAACCAGCCTAGTTAACCTAATTAACCTAGTTAAGCCTTTAAATGTCACTTTAAGCGTCTTGAAGAATATCTAGTCACATATTATTTACTGTCATCATGGCAAAGATAAAATAAATCAGTTATTATAAATGAGTTATTAAAACTATTATGATTAGAAATGTGCTGAATAAAATCTTCTCTCCGTTAAACAGAAATTGGGGGAAAAATAAACAGGGGGGTTAATAATTCAGGGGGCTAATAATTCTGACTTCAGCTGTATATGTTTGAAATGCACACATTACTGAAGTGAGATGCATTGATATTGATCAAATCTGCCATCTAGTGGACGGTGGAGGAAGGATTCTGGTTTCTGCTTTATTTACTAAACATTGTCCCTCTACAGGTGACAGCTATTCCCGGATCGTATTTGCTTCTGCTGAGGGCAAGAACTTGTGGAATATACAGGCCATTAAATCCATGTGCAATTTCGACAATACGCGGGTATGTAGTATTGCTTTACATTTAGTGATTATACCATTTACACATGCATGTTTCAGACACACTAGATTTACTCATGGACATTTACTTAAAGGAGAAGCTGCTCCTAAATGCCAGTAAAACCATCCTAAATGTAAAACATAGGCTTTTACATTGCCCTTTTTTCAATGGGAGACGATGCTTTTCATATGGTGAACTTTAAAAGACTTGATTTTTAAATGTGGATCCATTAAAAACATGTTATTGATGTCTTTTTCTATTGTTATGAATCTGTGTATTATAGAAATGTGTTACAAACGACACATTTTGAAGTAAAAGTATTACATTTGATGTTCATGTAAAGTGATATTAATATATGTGCTTTAAACATGTGTTATTAACCTCCCAGCCAAATTGGATCATTAAAATTCGCCAAAGACGTTCAGTGCTACATACTTCAGAGTCTTTGTAATAGGTTTCCAATCAGGCTGCATGAGATTGGAAAAGGCTGACATTGCGATATTTACTTTTTCGACGATATACATATTGTGATTTGAATACAGTTTCACCTGATGACTTAAATAGCTCTATTTGGTAAGAATTCAGGTGCAGAAATTGACTAATCAATGTATAAAATAGCACTGCATAATCTTCAGTCTTCATTGTATAAATAATTGATAATACTTTAGAATAATAGTCGATTAGTTAATGATAGTTAATGTATTTACTAACATCAAGCATGAATAATCTTGTGCAGAATTTATTAATCATAGTTCAACATTTACTACATTATTAAAATCCAAAGTGGTGCTCGTTAGCTTTAACTGATCGTTAACTAACATTAATAAAGATGTAATAAATGTATTACTAATTGTTGGTTAGTTTTCGTAAATACGTTAACCAACATTTACTAATGGGCCATTAAAGTGTTACCAAATAATTAACTAAAATAAATTTTAATTAATATTTATATAGCACTTTTCTAGACACTCAAAGCACTTTACACATTGGGGGGATGAGGAATGCAATTTCTTTTGCCTGAATGCTTCTAAGTTTCTTGATATGCTCATACAGCCACAGGCCTTAAAACACATGCAAATGACAAACTTTTGCTTTATTGTGGTAAAAAATTGACAATTAAAGGTCAAAAAATGTCATGATCTGAACTGCGGCTCAATAATCACGACTCTACATTGCAGATTCTACAACCTGACTATTGCAGATTCCCACATTGCGATATTAAAGCTGAAATGATGTATTGTGCAGCCCTCTGGGACTATACATTTCTATATATTCTATACCGTTATATAAAATAATTATTTATTTTGGTCCATTAGTTAATGTTTATGTATTTACTAACTTTAAGTATGAATAATCTTGTACAGGATTTATTAATCATAGTTCCTCATTTACTACATTATAAAAGTCCAAAGTTGTGCTGGTTAGTATTAGTTAATGCACTGAGTTAACATGAACTAATGTCGTTTAACTTAAATAACGTTAACTAACATCAAGAAAGATTAAATAAATGTATTACTAATTGTTGGTTCGTAATCTTAAATACATTAACTAATGGACCATTAAAGTTTTAACAAATAATTCAATGAATTTATTTTAATTAAAGTTTCAAATGATGCCGCTTCTTGTGCCTGAATGCTTTAAACTTTCTGGATATGCTCATACAGCCACTGGCCCTCAAACACATGCAAATGACAAACTTTTGCTTTATTATGCTAAAAATTGCCAATGAAAGGTCAGAAATGTTATGTTCTGAACTGCGGCTGCAGATTCTACAACCTGACTATTGCAGATTTACACATTGTGATATTGATGCTGAAGCGATATATTGTGCGGCCCTAGCCCACTTAATGTCTCAGGAACTATACATTTCTAGCATTTATAATGTGTTATAAAAGATTCTCTTTACCCGATCTTTGATCTATTTGACCTATTGAGCCATTAAAGCTTAGATTGCAATCAACTTTAACCTCCCTCTCTTTATGTCTGTTTCTTCAGGTTCGGTCTCATCCCCAGTATCTGGATCTGTGTCAGCGCACCACTGCTGCCTCCTGCTGTCCCAGCTGGACACTCGGAAACTACATAGCCGTCCTTACAAACAAATCTTCCTGCCAGAAGATCACAGAGCGAGACGTTTCTCACACCCTAAATATTCTGCGCTCTTGTGCTAAATTTTACCACAATGGGACCCTTGGTCCTGAATGCTGGGACATGACCACCCGAAAAAAGGACCTCAAGTGTGGCAACCTGCCACGGAAGTGTACAAAATACAATGCCGTGTATCAGATTTTCCACTTTTTGGTGGACAAAGACTTTCTGAACCCAAAGAACACAGACTACCTTCCACCAAACCTCAAGTATAGCATGCTCTTTGCTCCTACAGAGAAAGGAGAGACCATGATGAATATTTACTTGGACAACTTTGAGAACCGTAACTCTTCGGATGGGATCACGATGATAACGGGAATAGAATTTGGCATTAAACACAGTTTGTTTCAGGACTACCTCCTAACGGATACCATGTATCCCGCAATAGCTATTGTCATCGTCTTGGTGGTCATGTGCGTCTACACAAGATCCATGTTCATCACTCTTATGACGATGTTTGCAATCATCAGTTCACTCATTGTTTCGTATTTCCTATATCGAGTGGTCTTCAACTTTGATTTCTTCCCTTTCATGAACCTAACAGCGCTCATCATACTAGTAGGAATTGGTGCTGATGATGCATTTGTGCTCTGCGACGTCTGGAATTACACAAAGTTTGACAAACCCAATTCTGAGCTCTCTGAAACGGTGAGCATCACACTTCAGCATGCCGCACTCTCAATGTTTGTCACTAGTTTCACCACGGCTGCTGCTTTCTATGCCAACTATGTGAGCAACATCACTGCCATACGATGCTTCGGTGTGTATGCTGGTACCGCTATCCTGGTTAACTACATACTGATGGTTACCTGGTTGCCAGCTGTGGTAGTCTTACATGAGCGGTACCTGGTTAACCTTCTTACGTGTTCACAGTCACAAAACCATCAATCGCAGGGTGCTGCAACGTTTTTGACAAACCTCTGCCAGGTGGTCAACAAGTGTCTTTTTAGCATCTCCGAAGCCTCAAGGATTTTCTTCGAGAAAGTTCTGCCTTGTGTCGTGATCAAGTTGCGATACTTGTGGCTCTTGTGGTTCCTGGCTTTGACAGTAGGTGGCGCTTATGTGGTTTGCGTGAATCCCAAAATGAAACTTCCCTCTTTGGAGCTCTCCGAATTTCAAGTGTTTCGTTCTTCACATCCCTTTGAACGCTATGATGCGGAGTACAAAAAACTCTTCATGTTTGAACGGGTCAACCATGGGGAAGACCTACACATGCCTATTACCATCATTTGGGGAGTTACACCAATTGACAGCGGAGATCCGCTAAACCCTAAAAACAAGGGCAAGCTAACTCTTGACAAAACCTTCAACATTGCGAGTCCAGCGAGTCAAGTTTGGATTCTCAATTTCTGCCAGAAGCTTAGAAACCAGAGTTTTGTTTACCAATCCGAGGAGCAAGACTTTACGAGCTGCTTCATGGAGACTTTTAAGCAGTGGATGGAAAACCAAGACTGCGAAGAAGCCTCCGTTTATCCCTGTTGTAGTCAATCCACTTTTCCCTACAGACAAGATGTCTTTGAGCTGTGCATCAAACGGGCGATTATGGAGCTCGACCGAAGCACCATCTACCACCTTGACAGCAAGACTCCAGGACCAAGGTTTGACATAAACGACACCATTCGAGCAATCGTACTCGAGTTTCAAAGTACCTACCATTTTACTCTGGCCTACGAGAAGATGCATCAGTTTTACAGGGAAGTGGATACTTGGATTCAGGAGGAGCTCAGAGATGCTCCTGAAGGACTTAGCTATGGATGGTTTGTAAGCAACCTGGAGTTCTACGACCTACAGGACAGCTTATCCGATGGGACTTTAATTGCTATGGCACTGTCAGTGGTGGTGGCCTTCAGTGTTATGCTCCTGACCACCTGGAATATCATCATCAGCCTCTACGCCATTATATCCATCGCTGGAACCATATTTGTTACAGTCGGCTCGCTGGTGCTTTTGGGCTGGGAGTTGAATGTGCTGGAATCAGTGACCATCTCAGTTGCTGTAGGGCTTTCTGTGGACTTTGCTGTACATTATGGAGTGGCGTACCGCCTTGCTCCAGAACCAGACAGGGAAGGGAAGGTGGTTTTCTCCTTGAGCAGAATGGGCTCGGCTATAGCAATGGCAGCATTGACTACATTTGTTGCTGGTGCAATGATGATGCCATCCACAGTTTTGGCGTATACTCAACTAGGCACCTTCCTCATGCTAATCATGTGCATTAGCTGGGCCTTTGCTACATTTTTCTTTCAATGCATGTGCCGCCTGCTTGGACCCCAAGGCACTTGTGGACAAATACCATTGCCAAAGAAGCTACAGTGTGCAGAGCGTACATCTGAAAGCCAGTCTACTATAAATAACCAAGGTAAAGCTGGTGCTTGCTACACAACCAAGCATGAACACTATGAGCTTGAACCCTTAGCGGCGAATGTCAGAAATGAGGAAAAGGCCTCAGATGAGGAACAAGAAGCCTGCACGCAGTTGCAGAATAACATCACTTCTCATCATGATGCAACTTTGTGTGCATCCCATAAAGAACCCAAACATGAGTTTGAAAATGGCTTGCAAGCCACAGAACATTCACATCTCCATCAGTACGCTTTCAATACAAGGTGTACCTGTGAGAACTCAATGCATCAGTATATTAGAGAGCGACAAAGAACTGCTTGCCATCCTTGCAGCCAATCTCGAGAAACCCAATGTGCTACTAAACAGTCCAATCACTTACCTGCGTGTCTGAACCGGGATATGATCCATGCTCCTACCAACAGTGGCCACTTCCAGCATTGCACCCCAAGCCAAATATCAAGGCCAGCTGCTCATCGATGTTTCAGTGGGGGTTGCGGTACGCATGCAGTGCATATTTTACATCAGCAAACAGAGACCGAGTCCCACATCAGTGCATGTGTCCCCAGTTCATCTCTACCAGCGAGCCAGAATCGTCCTGCTCACATTCAGTTTCCAGATGTTCAACGCTGCTCTTCGCCTGACACCGCTGGAGTCTGTACTCTTAATCATGATACACAGAACACTGGGGAACTGGGGATAGATTCCCAGAATCCTCAGAGAATACCATGGAACCATTTAAAAACAAAAGCAAATGGCACGTGTGTTTTGCTTCAGGACACGACGGTGGTACCTGAAGACAGCATCAGATGCATAGAGGATAAAGAAAAGATAGAGACCGTCTCTAAAAAAAAGTTTAACTGTTTTAAGAAAAATGTAAAAGCAAAGTGCAATTCGGTAGAATTTCACAAGACGAAAACCAGCGTGCCTACCATCGCCATCAATTCGAAAGCCTCCTCTGAGAGTTTATGCTAACCGTAAAAACACAACAACTGAGGGTCACATTGAGACTCTGTTATGTTTAGCACAGGAAGGACATTTTTGTGCTTGTGATTTCTGACACGTCATCAAAGAAATGAAGTCTGATTTATGAAGACGATATTTTGACCTACTGGCTGGAATTAGTGTGACGTCTCAATGTCTGGAAACAGGCCGTCACGTTTATCATGGGAACAGCAAGACATACTCAATTTATTTTCCTGCACATTTCATATGAACTTGTGTGTATGTGTGTATATATAAATATATATATATTTGTGTGTGTGTGTTATGTATGTATTTGAGTCATGCACTTTTGTTGACGCTTTGCCTATAAAGTTTTTAATACTTCTCAAGTACACTTCAGTAGTTTCTGTGATGCTAAATGCAAAGATTTTTGCTGTTTAGCTCCATGCTGTTGTTTCTTGGATAAAATCGTCTTGCCCTGAAGTGTGCAAATATTTACATTAGCTTCTGGGAAATTGAGTCATCTATGCCTTCACACCTCACTAAAAGCTGTTTTTGTCAGCGTGCAAAGTTAAGTATTCCTTTTAAGTGTACAGATGTGTCTTCGCCAAACACTGTGCATCTCTCACCCGAACATTATTTATTAACTAAACCATTTTAGGTTAACAATTTGTTCACATTTTTCATTGTAACTGGTTATTTAATGTCAGGTCTGACAATAAATGCTGATATATGGGATCATTTTAAATAATTTGGTTTGTTTAAAAGAGTTGCATATACAGTTGGTCAGAATTATTAGCCCCCTTTGAATTTTTTTCTTTTTTAAATATTTCACAAATGATGTTTAACAGAGCAAGGAATTTTTCTCAGTATGTCTGATAATATTTTTTCCTCTAGAGCAGGGATCACCAAACTTGTTCCTGGAGGGCCGGTGTCCTGCAGATTTTAGCTCCAACCCTAATCAAACACGCCTGAATGAGCTAATCAAGGTCTTACTAGGTATACTTGAAACACCCAGCCAGGTGTGTTGAGGCAAGTTGGAGCTAAACCCTGCAGGGACACCGGCCCTCCAGGACCGAGATTGGTGACCCCTGCTCTAGAGAGACAAGTTTTTAATTTTTTAAACCCCATTTTAAGGTCAATATTATTAGCCCCTTTAAGCTAATTTTTGTTTTGATAGTCTACAGAACATTATACAGTAACTTGCCTAATTACCCTAACCTGCCTAGTTAACCTAATTAACCTAGTTAAGCCTTTAAATGTCACTTTAAGCTGTCTTGAAAAATTTCTAGTCTAATATTATTTACTGTCATCATGACAAAGAGAAAATAAATCAGTTATTAGAGATGAGTTATTAAAACTATTATGTTTAGAAATGTGCTGAAAAAATCTGCTCTCTGTTAAAGAGAAATTGGGGAAAAAATAAACAGACGGGCTAATAATTCTGACTTCAACTGTAGATGCCAGTAGCCAGGGGGTGTTCAGGTGGTTTGAACGACAGAAGGTCCAGAATTTGTCCTTTATGTAATTTAAATATATATATTTATTTCGTAATATTCGGGACGTCCTGTATATTGGCCATTACTGATTTGTCCCGTTACCTCCCATTCCCGATTTTTGACATACTTTTTTTTTTAAATAACTGTCCAATGAAGGCTTTAATACCAAGCGGAGTCCTCCATCAGCTGTCACTTTACAGCAAACGGCGCTAATCCCGTCATGTCTGTGTTTTTAAGGCTGTTTACACTAGTCACTTGATTCGTTTTATTTTGATTGGGTATAAATCTGATCGCTCGGACAACTTCATAAGGTGGTTTGGGACACATTCCAGATGAAACTGCACGGGTCTATTAATTTGTTTTTAGGCTAAATTAATTTAAATAAATAAATTATGACCTGGAGCAAATTTGACCTGCGCCTGTTTAGAGAAACACCTGGGTGCGCTTTTACAGCCAAACACACGTAACCTGCAAAATTATATTAAAAACACATTTAGCATAAAACGTGTTAGCAAACAAAAGGCCTAAGTATGAATTTTGCATGCCATATTATATGACAATGTTTGAATAATAATGTATGTATGAATATAAATATTCAAGCATACAACCACTGATACAATCTGAATATATTTAAAAATCACTCTAAAAGTTTAAATAATTATCAATAAAATAATAATTATCATATTGATTATCAAAACATATTGCATAATTAAATCTTGCAATATGTCTACCTCTATGGGGAGTCCACATAAAGATAACATGTTTGGTGTGTTCTTAGTAAGCAACTAGACAAAACAGTCATTATTTTAGTTACTGCAAAAAACATGCACATGACTCCAAAATACAAGCTAATCCAGCACAGAACATTTCATAAAATGACACCAAAATGCTGTATTTAAAGTTGTTGATCAAATACAAAATGTTGGGGGGGAAATGCAAAAAAGGGTACACTTTTAGAGAAAAAGACCCCCCCCCCCCCCCCTTTTTCTAGGCTGGCTACGGGCCTGACATATTTATTTAACTCTAATAATTTCGAAGAATGCATTACTTTTTAAAAGATCTTTTATTTTAAGCAACAAATCATCTTCCACAGGTGGTGTAAATTGTGCATAGTATCATTGATTCAATTTCATGTGCAGTCTTGGAATACTAAACAACAAACATATCACATAACAGAAATGTTCAAGCAATTACAGTGTTAATTTAAATATCTCATTCAAGATCAATCTAAAATCTCACACATAACTTCACATTTTGCATAATACAAAATAAACTTCTATGACCGAATAATCAGTATTGAGTTTACAAGGTTAGTTCTCCCAAAAAATGAAACCATGGAAAGTACTCACCCTCAATCCCCTGAGATTCCTTTATCTTCAAAACACAAATTAAGGCAATGGTCAAACTCAATTGCTGGAAGGCCGCAGCTCTGCATAGTTTAGCTCCAACTCACACCTGCTTAATAGTCTCTAGTAGTCTTGAACACCTTGATTAGTTGGATCAGCTGTGTTTGATTAGGGTTGGAGCTAAACTGTGCAGAGCTGCGGCCCTCCGGGAATCCAGTTTGAGACTTATGAATTAAGGCATTTTAGATGAAATCCAGGAGCTCTCTCATCCTCCATAGACAGCAAGGGTCCTAAGATACTCAAGGAGCCAAAACCGTAGTCAAAATCGCTCAACGTGACTTCTGTAATCATAAGAAGCTCCAAGAACACTTTTGTGGACCAAAAACTGTAAAAATATCTTCCTCGTCAGTTTAGGGTGTGCATTTATTACAGGCAATACAATGCTTGCATCTCGCACTGCTGATTTTATTGGCCATTTCCTCTTAGCGGTAGAATACGGTATGTATTTATGCCCATTTCCAAAGGTGTCACAAAAAGTTAGCTGTACTATACCAGTTCTTTG
Organism: Danio aesculapii; assembly: GCF_903798145.1. Taxonomy (NCBI): domain Eukaryota; kingdom Metazoa; phylum Chordata; class Actinopteri; order Cypriniformes; family Danionidae; genus Danio; species Danio aesculapii. The sequence goes on along the minus strand of NC_079454.1, from coordinate 52,252,232 downwards.
CCACCCTTTCCAAAGCGTACCTAGCACAACAGAACGGTACCAAAAGTGTGGAGCCAGACTCGCTGCTGAATGCTAATGATTTACAGAGAATTATCACCAGTGTCTACTACAAATAAAGGAAATGACAACATGGGAAGCACCATTTTTAAATACACAGTCGAAACATGGCTATATACGTGTTTCAATACAGTGACCCCACGAAGCAATAAACCATGGTTCACCCAAATTTAAATAAACCTTGTCATCTTGTCCCAAACAGCCACATACTAAGAAGAAGAACATGATCTGCTGTATGTCCTCTACTGTTGTTTATGAGGGCGTCTATAAACACAAGTGGTTTCACTTGTATTTGCGTACAAAGCTAAAACACAAAGAAAATACATTTTGCCTCTTGGACTACTATATGAACTCTGAATTATTTTTTAACTCACTTTTTACATTTTTTTGGTGCACAAAAGTGTTCTTGGAGCTTCATTTTATTAGTTGAACCACTGAAGGAACATTGAGTGTGTTGATCATGTTTTTGGTTCCTTTTTAGACTCTCAACATTTCTGGACCGTTGCTGTCAATGGAGGATAAGAGAGCTCTCTGATTTCATCTAATATCTTAACTTGTGTTTAATAGCTGGATGAAGGCCTCAAGGGACTAGAACAACATAAGGATGTGTAATTAATAGAAGAATTTTAACTTTTACACTTCATTATTGTAGGTGTCCAAAACAGAGAAGGTCAACCGCTGGACAACTGAAAACATCTCCTGGAGCAAAACCAGGTATCTGTGAAAGCATTCGTACCGCTGTCCTTCATAATTTAATTCATGTTTATTTCTATAGCGCTTTTACAATGTAGATTGTGTCAAAGCAGCTTAACGTAGAAGTTCTAGTAAATTGAAACTGTGTCAGTCCAGCTTTCAGAGTTAAAGTTCAGTTCAGGGTGGTTTAATTTCACTGGTGAAAGTCCAAACACTGAAGAGCAAATGCATCAATGCGCAGCTCCACAAGTCCCAAACCAAGCAAGCCAGTGGCGAGGAACCAACTTCACCAATTGACGAAAGTGAAGGAAAAACACTTCATAGTTAAACTGCAGTGTCTGCTTGAACATTTGCTGCTTCAGGGTTGTTTTCATCCACCTTGTCTTTTTCTGTATCATATATTTGTTTAACCTTAGTGTTTCTGATGATCTTATGCAGAAGTTGGTCATAAAACCACTCCAAGTCTTGACCATCATCAGGCCACACAAGGTAACTTCTGTTCTCAATGAAGGATCTCAGTTGTTCATACTTTAGTAGCCTGTACTGCGGTATGTTTCCTACAACCAGCACCACCAGAATGTCCTTTAGCTCCACTAACATCCTACACTGTGCCAGGGTGAATGTTTCTAAACACCAGCCGTCCTTCAGGAAGTGTTTGGACACCACGCAAATGGTTTTTCGACTATTCTGGATGGCACTTCTCATATTAGTAAGATGGTCCTCCCCGGGGATGAAGTCTCGCTCCTCAAAGCAGCAGCGGAGTGTGTTGTGCTCTGAAAACTGAGAGTCCAGCCTCTTCAACAACGCTCTTTCTACCCACTTTATGTCTTTAGAACTGAAACACAGATACACATCGTACAAAAATCTATCAGGATCAGGCTCCTCTTGAGGTTTATAGTCAAATTTGCCAATGAGTTTTTTGTATATCTTAAAGATGTAGCCGCGTCGACTAATGTAAACAATGGTGCTGGCGGTGATTAATATAATCAATACAGTGCAGACAATAAAAAGCACAAGTCTTAGTTCTTTAATTCTTCTCTCCTCCTCTTCATCCTCACATTGTATGCTGGATTTTACAACCGGAACCATGTACTGATCCTCAGGACTGGCACACGTCACATCCTCAATAGAGTGAACGAAGGTTACGTTGGTTTGATTTAGCCATGTTTGGAAATCCTTCAAGTCACAATCACATCGGAAATCGTTATTCATCAGGCTGAGGTAGCTGAGGGTGCTGAAGAGATTTGGATCTACTGAATAAATCGAATTATAGTCGAGATGAAGAACTTGAAGACTTTTGGGGAATACGTCAGTAGGAAGGTATTTCAATGAGTTGAAAGACAAATCTAAAACGAACAACGATGTAAGGTCTTTGAAGATGTCTTTGGGAAGTGACTGCAGCAAGTTGGAACTCAAATGAAGCACTTCTAGCTGGTGGAGATTGTCAAACACGTTTACACATTTTCCTTCTGACCAGATCATTTGCAAACCTGCGAATGATAGATCAAGGACTTGTATGTGTTGTGATATCACATCATGGGTGTCATGAGGACAATAAAGAAGCTGATTCCCTCGAAAAACTATTTCCTCAATTTGAGGAAGTTCATCTAGTATTGTGTAGAGCTCTGACATGGATGCTATTTGGTTAAACTGCAAGTCAAGGGTTTTGAGATGTTTGGCTATGTTGGGTATTTCGGACACGTATTGAATGTTGTTGTCACCCAAGTAGAGCTTTTCCAACTTTGGTAGACTTGCAAATGTATATACATGTACAACAGAATTTCCTGTTAGGTTTAGACTGAGTAGATTTGGAAGTCCTTGAAATGACTGAGATCCAAGTCTCCAAATATGATTGTAAGACAAATCAAGCACCTCGAGTTCCTCTAGATTCTGAAATGTTCTAAAATCAATGTACCCGAGGAAGTTTTTGGACAGGTTTAGCTTTAACAAGCTTGTCATACCCAAAAATGCGTTGTTTTCAATCTTGTTGATCTGACTTTCAGCTAATGTGATTTGTTCTAGATCTGACAGATAACTAAATACAGAATACGTGAGAGCAAAAATGCTTGAATTGGACAGATCAAAACTCTTAATACCACTCGACTCAAGACCACTGAATGTCGATTTGTCTGGATCTTTCGAATTAGCGCCAGAAGATTTGCCAATTCTGTAGGTGTTACTGATGATGAGACTTTGGATTTTGGTACTGGCGATTGCATCAAAAAATCTCTTTGCCATCTCAACGTTAAAGCCGTTTCCAGATAGATCCAATGTTGTTATTGAAATGTTCCTAAATGGGTTTCCACATTTCTCCCATCCTAACCAGTACTCATTCATGTCTTGCAGTGTTATGGAGGACAGTCTGAGGAGTGTGAAATGTTTACCCTGAAAGTTAAGCAGGTCTTCCTCACAGATGCTCTTCACTTTGTTGTAAGTCAGATCCAGCACATGAAATCGCCTCATATTAAGGAAGAACGAAGCTGGCTGGACTCTCTGAATGTTGTTACCACTTAAATCAAGCATCTCAAGAGACATCAGAGGTTTGAGGAAGTTACCAGAGAGAAGGGAATCATCTAAACCGCACTGAGTGAGAGTGAGATTTTTAAGGTTGGATAATCCACTGAATGCTCCTGCATCTATCTGCAGGAGGGGGTTGTAGTCTAACTGAAGTGATGTTAAATTAGAGAGCCTCATGAATGAATTGCGTCTGATCACAAGTCCTGGTGTTTGATCCATCAGTATGAGGACTTCCAGAGCTTCTACATGAGAAAAAGATGTTTGATTGAGTTCAGCAATTCTGTTTTTACTCAGATCCATGATAGTTATATAAATGGGCAGCTCTGGCACCTCTTGAAGACCTCTGTCCATGCAGAAAGCGATGTAGCCATCAGTTGAACACACTGAGGTGGATTTCACTATTTGAGTCCAAATGCATAATAGCGTCAAAAATAAAGTGTATGTAGCTGCCATTCTGGAATCTCTGTAGAAAACAAACGTGTTAAAAATGAAGGTTAAAAAGATTCACCCCCAAAAAAATGAATTCTGTTATGAAATATTCAAGGGTTTTTGCTTGCGTGTTGGCAGCAGAAAATTACGCTTTTTGCTTTTTTGTGCCATTTATTTTGATACTTTCTTAAAATGTCGGTTTCTGCTTACACAGCGAGGTCACTAGATATGAATATGAAATACATCATAAATATAGTTAAAACCTCCAGGAATTAGTATAAAATACATTTAAAATGTCCGCATACAGCTGCTTCTGTTTAACTAGTTTATCTTACTAATTGTTTGCCAACTATAGTTCAAGGTTCAGTGACTTCACGTTCAAGAAGGAAAAAACATACGTTTCTAGTTTAAACTTGGTTCATGAGATCTCACCACCAGTGACACAATCAGTAATTTGAGATCTTTACTACAAGGTTTGTCTATCTAATAACAACCCAACAATAGTTTAGCGTCTTACCTGTTCGCCCATTAATCCATATTGCCCTTTTTAACCGTTTCTGCCGTCATACTGAATACATCAGAGATGCGTGCGGGTTTCTCTTCTGTTCTCTCTCTCTTGGTTTGGCCTGTGTTTCCCAACTTTTCTGAAATAGGAAATAACTTTCTGACACTGTGACTCATTTTCCGGTAAGGGATTCTTCAAGTGCAAGTAAGCAAACAATCACGGATTTGTGCGAGATTCAGTACATTTGCAAGTCTTTTTCTCGTCTTCACCTCACCCAAACAAACACTGCTCAACCCGCGCGGCAAGACTGTGAGCTGCAGTATGCATTACAAAAGAGCAATCAGTGCTGTAGCTTAAATGTGAACGTTTCATTATAAAACAATATAAAGAACAGCGAATGTCGCAGTCATTTTTGGTGTCTTAACAGCCTATTAAATAGACAATCTTGTAATTCTATGGAGACAAAAGATAAAATCATTGTGGAGCTACGCATAAATAAGTTAATTTAGATAAACGTTCTTTTTAAATATTAACGGTTTTTGAATAACGTTGCTTTTCAAAAATCAACGGTCATTACAAAGGTCCTTCTCATGCTATTTATTTAGCCTATAAATCGCTATTATGATCGTTTTTCAAATAGGCTACTATTTTTTTATTATTATTATTATGTTCATCGACACTGCAATATCAAACAAATTAAATTGGATGTTTTTGTTTATGGCAGCCTGCAAAATGAATGTGGGTAAGAATTTCTGATGCTTGGAAACCTTTTTGTTTCTTAATTTCCTCACTAGGAAAAATGTTTGGATTGCATCTCTTAACACCTAATAGTTAACACACCCAATGCATTTTTTTTCTTTAAAATATCCCATAATTTCTAAAATATCAACATTTACTAATTAGTCGACATGGTTTATAGTAAAAGTACTGGAATTAATACATATACTATGAAAAATCATGAAAATATGAAGTGTAAGACCAATTTATTTTAAAAACAATCAAAATAAGACATTTTTGAATACTAAATCATCTTTATTTTTCTAAGTATGCCATAAAATATTCCAGATTCTCATTTAATGTGTGTGTGTGTGTGTGTGTGTGTGTTAACAGAGGGTTAACAGACTTACCTGTGTAAATGAGTGGTCAATTAAATTCTGTGTAACTAAAATAAACAAATGTTAAACAAATGTTTAAATAACCAAAAATGAGTGTATGTGTGTGTGTATATATATATATATATATATATATATATATATATATATATATATATATGTATATATGTATATATATATATATATATATATATATATATATATATATATATATAAATATGTATGTGTGTGTGTTTGTGTGTGTGTGTATGTATGTATGTATGTATGTGTGTGTGTGTGTGTGTGTATATATATCTATCTATCTATATATATATATATATATATATATATATATATATATATATATATATATATATAATGTATATGTATATGTGTGTGTGTGTGTATGTATGTATGTGCATGTATATATATGTGTGTGTATGTATATATATATATATATATATATATATATATATATATATATATATATATATATATATATATATATATATATATATATATATATGTATATATATATGTATGTGTGTATATATATATATATATATATATATATATATATGCGTGTGCGTGTGTGTGTGTGTGTATGTAATGAGAATGTTCATGTTCAGCTATTAAACAAAATAGACTACAATCATCATTCAACACCATGTAGGAAGAAAAAATTGTGTAACCGTCAAAGTCGACACAAAGAAAGTTTTGGTTTTTGATTGCATAACAACCCAACTTAATCTGGGGATATTTTGAAACCATGTTCCTGCGTGTGGCTGAAGAACCTGTTTCTAATGTTGCAACTGTCCAAAATAAATATTTTTAAAGTACAAGAAATATATATACAATTTGTGGTCGCAATTACAGTTCGCGAGGGTCTAGTATCTATCTATCTATTTATCTATCTATCTATCTATCTATCTATCTTACAAAATCTGAGCTTCTTTATTTAATAGCGAATGTCTAAATCTCTGGCCTCAGCTTGCTTTAAGAAAACAGAAAATGAATTCGAAGGCTGTTTGGACAGCTATCTTTGCACAAGATGTCACTGAAAGATTGCTTTCTGTACACATGAAGCATAATGCAGAATGCTAATATTAACTTTGCAATGTTGTCTTTTCTCAGAATTCCTTATTAAAATGAAGGAATCATAACAGGAAATGAGGCCAGATGGCAATGTGAGGTCAACCAAAGATACATTCAGTAAGTTCTTGAAGGAACACCATGTACTTTTAGTTTTCTGACTTGGTAAAATTATATACAATATTTACATACAGTGTTCAGCATAACTGAATACACCCCATTTTGAAAATGAATATTTTTATTAATTTCTTAGTGAACATAGGCAATGTATTTTGGTGTATTTAAAGACAACAGATTTATTAAGCAGATATATTTAGAAGTTGAAAGATAATGCAATTAAACTCAAGCAAAATATTGCAAAAAAATAATTACAACCAACAAAATTTCAACTAATTTTTTATTTATTTTGAATTTTTTTATTTTTTTGCTTCTCTTGGTTTTTCCTCTTTTTCAAATTTGTTTTCAATATTTTTCTGTAACAAATTTGGGTGTACTCGTTTTTGGACTGTTATCGTAAGTTATTTTGTCAGATTAGCTCCATATTTGGCTGCAGTACTGTCTCATCTAATGTCTATGCACAAATATAATATTGTAAGGCTTCCTATTAATTTGTATTTGTGAGGGGTGTACTTATATATGCTGAACACTGTATTTAGATCTGTGATTGCTACTATTTCCAAACTGTTCAAGGTACACCGGCCAGCACTTAGTTGACACAATTACTCAATACTGAGTTTTTATTATTATTACATTATCATTGTACAGCTGTTATTACTCAAATGTGTATGGTCAAGTTGTGAAATCTTACAGTGCTTTCAGTAGTGGTTTCATAGTTTTCACAATATTGCTTGTATGCAGGAAGTAAGGTTAACGACAGAGTGCACAGCAATGCCTTTTGTCCAGTTAACTTTTATGGGAGAGACAGACTGTGTTTACAAACAGCCTGAGTTTTCAATTGACATTATTTGGAAGTTTATTTGGCAGGGTCACAATCACACGAGTGTTTGAAAATGGTTTGGGTTTGAACCAAACATTTAGGCCCAGTTTCACAAACAGGGCTTAACTTAAGCCAGGACTAGACCTTAGTTAAATTAGGCTATTTAAGCCACATTCATAAAAACGGACTTAGAAAAATACCTGAAGTGTGCACCTGAAGACAAAAAAAGACACTGACATGTTTTAAGACATCTCACTGCAAGTTATTTTCAGTTGAGACAGCTCAAACATGCATTTTAATCCATGACTAGCCTTAAACCTTGTTTGTGAAACCAGAGGTTAATGTAGTAAATTTCAATCTAACCTTTCAATTAGGTAAAACCCTAAAACTGATAAAAGAAACATATTAAATGTATGATAAATCTACCATGATTATACTGCTGTGTTGGCGTTGACATTTGCTTCTTCATGCTTTGTTTCTTTGGTTGGTTGATTCGTTTGATTAACCTTGATATCTTTTCTTATCTTATGCAGAAGTTGGTCATAAAACCACTCCAAGTCTTGACCATCATCAGGCCACACAAGGTAACTTCTGTTCTCAATGAAGGATCTCACTTGTTTGTGCTTCAGTAACCTGTACTGGGGTAGGTTTCCTACAACCAGCACCACCAGAATATCCTCAAGCTCTGCTTGCATCCTTTTTTGTGCCAGGGTGAATGTCTCTAAACACCAGCCATCCTTCAGGAAGTGTTCAGACACCACGCAAATGGTTTTTCGACTATTCTGGATGGCACTTCTCATATTAGTAAGATGGTCCTCCCCAGGGATGAAGTCTCGCTCCTCAAAGCAGCAGCGGAGTGTGTTGTGCTCTGAAAACTGAGAGTCCAGCCTCTTCAACAACGCTCTTTCTACCCACTTCATGTCTTTAGAACTGAAACACAGATACACATCGTACAAAAATCTATCAGGATCATTCTCCTCACGCTTTCCATCCACAAGTTCGCCAATTAGTTTTTTGTATATCTTGAAGATGTAGCCACGTCTACGGGCATAAATACCAGCGCTGGCAGTGAACAATATAATCAATACAGTGCAGACAATAAAAAGCACAAGTCTTAGGTCTTCAGTTCTTCTCTCCTCCTCTTCTTCTTCACATTGTATGCTGGATCTCACAACCGGAACCATGTACTGATCCTCAGGACTGGCACACGTCACGTCCTCAATGGGGTGAACAAGTGTTACGTTGGTTTGATTTAGCCATGTTTGGAAATCCTTCAAGTCACAATCACATCGGAAATCGTTATTCATCAGGCTGAGGTAGCTGAGGGTGCTGAAGAGATTTGGATCTACTGAATAAATCGAATTATAGTCGAGATTAAGAATTTGAAGACTTTTGGGGAATACGTCAGTAGGAAGGTATTTCAAAGAGTTGAATGACAAATCTAAAAAGAACAGAGACGTAAGGTCTTTGAAGATGTCTTTGGGAAGTGACTGCAGTCCATTGGCAGTCAGAGACAGTTGCTGTAGCTGGTGAAGATTGTCAAACACGTTTAAACATTTTCCTTCTGACCAGATCAGCTGCATACTTGAAAGCCCAAGATGGAGGAGTTGAAGTTTGTCTGAAAGCACTATCTGTTTTTGATTGTAACACCTTGAAAATGTGTTACCCTGAAGAAAGATCTTTTCTATTTGTGGAAATTCCCGTAATACTGTGTACAAATCTGACAAGGCGTTCAGTTTGTTATATTCCAGGTCAAGTGTTGAAAGATTGTTTGCAATGTTGGGTAAAGTAGACAAAGATGAAATTCTGTTTTTACCCAAGTACAGTTTGTTCAGGTTTGGTAAGGTAGCAAATGTATGGACTGACTCCACAGCGTTTCCTGTCAAGTTTAAATTGCGTAAATTTGGGAGTCCCAGAAATGATTCATCTCCAAGAACTCTTATATGGTTATAAGACAAATCGAGCACCTCAAGTTTGTCCAGATTTTGAAACATTCTTGAATCGATGCTACCTAGGAAATTTTGGGACAGGTTTAGCTTTAGCAAATGTGTCAAACCCCAAAATGCGCTATCATCAATCTTGTTGATCTCATTTTGCGCCAAGGTCAATTGTTCTAGATCTGTGAAATGACTAAATACAGAATTTGACAGAGCAAAGATTTTTGATTTGGATAAATCAAAAGTCTTAATACCACTCGCCTCAAGACCCTTAAATGTAAAATTGTCTGGATCTTTAAAATTGTTATGTCCAAATGAACTCCCCATATTGTAACTCTTACTGAGAGTGAGACTTTGGATTTTGGTACCAGCGATTGCATCAAAAAAACGCTTCGCCATTGAAACCTTAAAGCCGTTTCCAGATAGATCCAATGTGGTTATTGAAGCATTCCTAAATGGGTTTCCACATTTCTCCCATCCTAACCAGTACTCATTCATGTCTTGCAGTGTTATGGAGGACAGTCTGAGGAGTGTGAAATGTTTACCCTGAAAGTTAAGCAGGTCTTCCTCACAGATGCTCTTCACTTTGTTGAAAGTCAGATCCAGCACATGAAATCGCCTCATATTAAGGAAGAACGAAGCTGGCTGGATTTTCTGAATGTTGTTATCGCGCAAGACAAGCATCTCAAGAGATGTCAGAGGTTTGAAGATGTTACCGGACAAAACGGCACCATCTAAATTACACTGGGTGAGCGTGAGAACCTCAAGGTTTGATAATCCAGTAAATGCACCTGTCTCTAATTGTAGGAATTGGTTGTAGTCTAATTTAAGTATTATTAGACTGGAGAGTCCTCTAAACGTGTTGTTTCTGATCACGAGTCCTGGTGTTTGTTGCTCCACTTTTAGGAATTGTAGACCGTGAAGACGGGAAAAAGATGCTTCGTTGAGTTCAGTGATGCTGTTTAAACTCAGATCCACGTAATTGACGTGCGCGGGCAACTCCGGCACCTGATGAAGACCTCTGTTTATGCAGATGGCATTATAGCCAATAACTGAACACCCCGAGGTGCTTTTCCCGACTTCAGTGTTCAGGCACAATCCAAAAAGGATCAGTATGAATGTATATCCCATTTTGAGAGCACTGTGGGGGAAACAAAAAATCACATGCATTTTAAAGTTAAAATATTTGTTAAACTGGGATATTATTTTGTTTGCTTAACAAGTTCAAGGTTCAGTGGCTTTAAAAGAAAAGCTGCAACACACACATAACCCACGTGAAAAAAACAATCTTACAATGTTTCTTTAGTTAATGTTAACATTAACTAAAGAATAGCACTTAATATTGCTATTCTATAATGAACTAATAATGAACAATACTTGTACAGCATTCATTAATCATAGTTTAACATTTACTAATGCATTATTAAAATCCAAATACATGCTTAATAACAGTTAATGCACTGAGTTAACATGAACTAAGCAACATAATGAACGTTAATTAGCATTGACAAAGATGCATACTGTAATGTAATGTTTATCGTTTGTTCATGTTAATACATTGACATTAACTAATACAACCTTATTGTAATAGTAATTTAAGATAAATACTACGTGTTATGTTATTGAATCATACTAGAGTATTTGAATGAATCTGTTGTGGTAATGCTATAGTTACTAATTCATTATTAAAATCCAAATGCATGCTTGTTGACATAATTTAATGCATTAAGTTAACATGAACATTGAACAACTTTATATTCATTAAGTAATCTTAACAAAGATGAATACTGTAATGTGTTGTTTACCATTTGTTCATGTTAATACATTGACATTAACTAATACAACCTATTTGTAATAGTAATTTAAAGTAAATACTATAGTGTTGTGTTATTGAATCATACTAGTATTTAAATGAATCTGTTGTGGTAATGCTATAGTTTCTAAAATATAAACAAATCACCCAATACTGTACTTTTCAACTATAGGATATATTATACTGCAATAAAGCACAGTTTACTGTAGTACAACTGAACTATAGTCTATTACAATAAATATTACTGTTTATCAGTTCACAAAAGTATTCATAGCGCGTTAACAAAGTTGTAAATACTAAATACACTTTAGTATGCTTAAAAAACACTAGCATTTACTAAAATTTACTTGTAATGTGAGAATATACGTTTTAAGCCGTAAAATATCAACAGTTTACCTCAGATTTAGTTTATTATTACTACAGCCTTTTTACCTGTAAAAAAAGCACCTTGTCATTAAAAACCTACTTTACAAGAGCGTCCTGGCCAACATTGTGATAAAATTATAATATCTGAAGTAAACTGATGTTTAAAACTAAACAAATCGAGCAATAATTTAGCGTCTTACCGGATCACCTATCCGTACAGCGTTTTCCTAAGCCTTGTTGTGGCGCGAAAATAATGAGAAGCTTCAATAACGCAACATGACGACCCACGCTGAGTTAAATTAACTACTAAGTTCCTTGCGGCGATTATGAGCTCTTCCTTCGTCCTCTCTCTTTTCATTTCTGTTGTGTTTCTCAACATCTCTGAAATAGGAAATCACTTTCTTGCTCAGTGATTCACTTTCCGGTCAGGACTTTTCCAAGTGTACGTAACGTTACTGTTACTGTGGGGAACACTAGTACATTTCAGCTGCTTGAGGTAATTCGGATGTACGGTAGCCATATTTAAACAGTACAAAACTAAATGTGTTATTTAGACCTTATTTTCGACCGCAATCGTCGTTTTAATTATTTAACTTAAGAACTAAATCGTGTATAAATGTTATATCATTCCGGAATATTCAACGATTTCTAAGAAAATGCCACTATTGGAGATAAAACGATCTAATGATAGTTTTTATTTAACGTGAACGATGAGTGAGTATAAACTGCTGTTGACCTGGTTGCTCCTTACTGCCCACTAGATGGTGATATTTACCAACATCTCAACATAATTTTAATAAATATAGCCTATTTCAGAAATGTATTAGGATGTGTTATATTAAGTCTATCTATATATTTGTACTCAAGGAAACAAAACAAGTTAGCATACTAAATGAAATTTGCTACACCTTATAATAAAATATAGTTTTTATTTCTTCAAGCATCATTCAATACTGAAACGTCTTCAAACGTGCAAAGTAAGCTTAAGTTTTTACATTCACAGTCAGATATTATTATTATTATGTGCTCTTTGGAACAGTTTGGAAACATATTACTTCAAATAGTTTTGAAAGAAGTCTCTTCTGCTCACTAAGGCTGCATTTCTCTTAGCTATAATACAATTAAAACAGAACTATAGTAACATTATTTCGAAAGACCCACCCCCCTTCTGATAAAGTCCAGGATTTGGGCCCTATATGAGCTCATTTGTCCAATTTTTGACAGTATGCCATCATAAACGGTGAAAATAACCAATATAAGAAGGCTTTAAGACAAATTTAATTATTTACATGGACAATTTCTGACTAAGGAAATGAGCTGGCCAGTTTATTTGCCTATAGGCTACAGTTTTTAATTTAAAACAAGTTTTAACAGATTCCTATTTTTTTTTTGATTGTTTGTTTATTTTATGATGAATGATAATAAATTGGCATTTATTAAAAATTATATGAAGTAATATAAATTATAAAATTATAAAGTATTTTTTGATATTTCTAAAATTCTAATCTCATTACATTATTTATAAGACTGTAATAACTTCTAGTTTAAATGCACATTTGTAAATAAACATAATTTTTGTAAACATAAAATAGTATGATAAGCACTTTGACATTGCTCAAAAAGTGTGGTAATGATAACAATCCGGCAAGCTAATCCAGCAAAAATTAGTGCTTAAAATGTCACTAAAATGCAGTATTTGAACCTCGTAATTTATTGCAATTGAGGTGAATAACTTCAAAAAGGTCTACTTTTTGAGAAAAAAGAACCATTGCTTTTAATAAGCTGGCTACAGGCCTGCGTAATATGATGATTTGTGGATCAAATTGAATATCACTGTTGAAAGAGTTGAGCTGCCTTGTGAAAACTGTATTTCCATTCAAACGTACCATGTGTTATTTTTATAAATATAATTAAGGACATGTTTAATTGATAAAAGTAATGCCAAAAGATTTTATTTCAAATAAATAGTTAAAAAGTAGAGGGAGAGCGGGACGAAAGTACCATTTTTCATATAAACCTCATTTTAAAAGATAATGTTTTTAGCAGAAATATATTTCTGCTGTGGTTATTAAATCACAAGTGTGGTCTATCAAAATCAGCTGTTGTTTTGTATCAGTGTAGAACAACTCCAATATAACTTCACTTTAAACAAGAGTTGCACATTGTTACTCTTAGCCCTGCCAGCAGTGATGATAATAACACATCGATGGGTCAAATGCAACACAATGTTTGCTAGATTTACTGGCTTCATCTTGTTTATTTTAAATATATCTGACTACGACCTTATTAATGTTAACCGCAAACATATTTTTATTCCTTTATTTTTGCTAAAAATATTAACCAGCATTTTCATTTTAAATTTCAGCTCCTTTAAATGTTTCAAAAGCAACCCAACAATGCAAAATGGTAACATTTCTGCAATTTTAAATATTTATTATTTTTATTATTATTATTATTGGTAATGTGCATTAATTTGATAAAACTTCTGAATCAAAACACTGAGAACTCTAATGTGGAACTGAAAAATAAGGCATAACTATTAGCAGTGGGACATAAATAACAGCGGTACTGTCATCCCCACAGGAACTTTTGCCATTTAAACCTGATTTACTTTTAATCTGGAGAACTCAGAGATTACACACTTAATGATGTGTCATTGCACTGAATAACCTGTAGATTGACCATTACTGTGATGCATGAAAAGAGAAACACAACCTTGTAATAAGGAAAAAAAGAACTACAGCAATTTACTTTTTGCACTTAAATACTAAAATCTGGAGCTAACCGTGGGATAAGAAATGCACTAATTTGATTCTGTAATGCTGTAAAAAGATATTTTTCTTATTTAATAAATGCATTTGACTGTTTTTGTGTTGATTGTTTGATACTTGTAGGAAAAAAAGTTTATATTTGTACTAAATTTTACATGTGTGGTTTTTAAGACTTTAACAAACTTACTGTAGGTATAAAAATAATACAATTATGTTAGCATTACTTAAAAGCACAGGTTTCACTGAATAATACTTAAAATACTGTGTGGAATATTAGGATAAATAAACCTGTCCAAAAACAGGTTTGACAAACTTAAAACTAGAAGTTGAAAATTAATAAAATTGAGTTGATGTTGACATTGAAAGTGTAAGCGAACATGCAAAGTCTAATAGGACAAACTAAAATAAAATAAGTTGGAAATACTCAAAACACCGATGCAAATAGTTGCCTCAATTTTTTAGGTAAAACATACACAGTATTTTTTTACAGTGCACGGTCCCGAAATCAGCTGATATTTGGCAGCTCCATGCTGAATATGCTGTTATAGCCTGGAGAGCTAATGTTGTCCAGAAAATCGCTTTGGTACTTTCGTCCCCGCTCTACCATGTTTTATTTTAGAAGTATAGTCGATAAAGGTCCCATTTAATCACTGTAGAAATGCTGGGTTCCACACAGTCGATTAGTGTTGGGACATCATGAAGGATTTAAGTAACTTGTTCGTTTTTACAAATGTAAGTGGATTGAACATAAAACTATTTAAGTTGTCCCCCAAATTTCTCAAGAATTGTATGGGTTCATTTTAAATAAGTGGTTTGAGCAAATAGCACATTTTTGAGTGATTGATCTATAGTAAAAGCATTAGCAAAAGATTTTATGTCAAATAAATGCTGTTATTGTGCTTACTACGTGTCCTTATATTGTAGCCTAATCACAGTTTCTGCAATAGATGCTAAACAACATTAATAATAATAATAACATTATTTAAAATTATGCATTGCCCTAATAATTACTGATCAAAGTAGTGGCAGAAATGAAATCATTAGAATAGCCAGGAGGAAACACCCATCCCTCACTGACAAAGGTCCAGAATTTGTCCCATACATGAGCTCATTTGTCCTATTTTGACTGCTGTGCCAAAATAAGGCTTTAACACCAATCCTTTGTTGGCTGTCGCTTCAGCTTATCTGAGGAAAGTTGAATGTGCTGGCTAGTTTGCTATTTAAATTAAATATATTTAATAATATAATATTTTAAATTATATATATATATATATATATATATATATATATATATATATATATATATATATATATATATATATATATATATATATGATGAAATTGATGTATATTTGATGTAAATAATTTTTGATGTAAATCTTTAGGAAATGTTTTTGGTACTTTAAAAAAAGTGTGGTTATGATGACCATCCAACAAGTTAATCCAGCAAAAAAAAATTGTACTTGCAACCTATTTAAACCTCATAATTAAATAGAAAATGATGTGAATAACTGCAAAAAGGTCCACATTTTAAGAAAAAAGAACCACAGCTTTCACCAGGCTGGCTACTGGCCTGACTCTTAATGTTTCCAAACTTTGGAGGGGTATTGACTGGCTTTTAAATGTCTCTCTTTAAATCCCTATTTGCATTTGGTAATGACTGTTGTGTGCTGTTATTCTCAGTAATCACCTGTTGAAAATCGTAGACTTCATCGTGGACTTTATGTGTATCGTAATGGTTCATTTTACTCAGTCGTCTCAGTATGCAGTGCGCAAGCCAGACCAGTAACAGCACACAAACAACAATGCAGACCATTACTCCCAAAAGACTGCCCGCAGAAATGGACAATGGCCTGTCGGTTGGAGGTCTGCTTGTAGGTATGAAAAGGTCAAAGGGCGTTGAGCTGCCTGAACCCTCCAAGTCCTGTTCCTCACATACCCCATTGTCCAAAAGCACGTATCCTTCGTTACAAAAGCATTCAAATGACCCAGGCGTGTTTGTGCAATTGTGGTCACAGTTATTGGTACTTATGCATTCATCTAAATCGACGCAATATCTGTCTTCAAGTAGGAAACCTTCAGGGCAGCTGCACTGGAATTCATTGTTGGGATCACATTCAGCTTCGCATCTCATCTCCGAACAGTGCATTTTACATTGGTGCATGTTCTCAGTTGACGGTATGTATCCATCAAAACATACGCATTGATAGCTGCCTTCAGTGTTGGCGCAGTCGTGTTCACACGGTCCAGTTTCGCATTCGTTCAAATCAACGCATCTGCCGTTTTCATTGACAAAGCCTGGCTTGCAGTTTTCTTCGCAAGACTTTCCGTTCGCACTCAATGTAAACCCGGGGCGACACGTGCACAAGAACGCACCGCTATCTCGCGCGCACTCGTGTTCGCATCCCGCATGCGCGCACGGGTCATCGTCCTGCTGCTGGCTGCATGATATCCCGTTTGTGTCCAGCTTAAATCCAGGCTGACAGATGCACGATTGGCTCTGTCCGTTTCTAACACACTTATAATCACATCCACCACCGAAAACCTCACAGTTCCAGGGCGCATGAAGCCACTCGCTCTCAAAACAAATGTGTTTGGTCCCAAGCTCAAGCCTTGTTGCATTAGTCAATTCGGGAATCTCTCTGAGAAGTTCGTTTGATGTAAATCCAAAAGCAGTCGAATAATAGACTTTTTCATCAGTGCTCAGCGGCGGACAGTGATTTAAATTATCATATTCACACACATAACCATCGATTTGTTCACCGCACGGTCTCTCAGTCCATTTGTGATCGTTTTGTGATACCGAAACACAATGTGGCGCACAATCCGATTCGCTTTTCCAGTTGACATACTGGCTCGTGTCATCTCCAGTGATCCATTTATATCCCATTAATCTATCTGAACACTCATTACCGACATATCTCAACCCAATCCAGAAGTTTCCCGACACTCCTTTTAGTAATAACCGAGATAACACGTCGGCTAGTTTTGCGGTGCGGATGGTCATCAGATGTCCTCCTGTTCGCTCCTCACAGACTTTCTGCGCCGCGTCAAAGTTCGCGGTGTCGGTCTGAACGACGAAGCATTTCCCATTCACACAGTCGCCGATGTTTTTGTCCGCGTGAACCCCCAGAAGAGCAACCACCAGCGCCATTACGAGCTCTCTCATCTCTGCTGGACGCGTTATGTAATGATGTTCGTGCTGAAGTGATTTTGGAGAAGTGACCAGCGCGCATTTCACGGGTCTGAGCTGCGCCGTGCCGGATTTATAATGTCATCCATGTCTCCAGAAATTAAAGGAAGTTCGTGTTTTCTGGCAGAGATCCCGATACTTCAACTTTCTCTCCCCCTCTCTCTCGTTTCCTATCCCAGCCGGCGCGGGGGGCTGGACACACGATATCCATCCTGACTCTGAGGATTAATTTCCAACTTGCCCGCAAATAGATGTCGCGCCTATGTTTTGAACGTCTTGTTGTAGGATGGGTAAACAAACAGACCTATGTGTGTGTGTGTATTCAGGGAGGGGCAAAAATACATTGAAAAGTATTTTAAAATAAAGTACCAAATAGGGGCGAGCGGGGCACAAAGTAACACTTTTTAGTTTTGGCTAAATAATGAACAAAGTTATGGGGTTAGACAAACCCTATTTTCTTTTACCAACAACACACAAGCCTCTCCTACAAATGAGCACTGAAAGTATGATCGCCTAACCTGTGGTTTCTGTGCAGTGTGACCAAAAGTGCAAGGAGTAAAAAGGTTACTATTTACCCCACCAAGTGTGGCAACAGACAGAGGGTTAGTTGTAACAGTTGCTTAAAAAGGCAGATTTTACACAATTATTTAAATTCAGTTTACTTTAAATCGTATATTTTATCAGTATTTAACTCATTTTTTTTCTACATAGCACTGCATGTTTATTAATTTATCTTTTGGATAAACACATTTGGATGTATTTGCATTATTAACCATTATTATACAATGCATTTATTGCATTATTAGCTATAAAATGCTAATACAATAAATGCTTTCTATTAAAAACATTTTTTTATTTAAATAAATTCTCAACATTACTGTCACGGTTACACAGAAGGAAAAGGTGGATAAATCTTTAAGGGTATTTATTCATGCAATGCAACAACAGCTGAGAGATGAAGCAGGTATGGTGTTGCAGAGGGAGAGCGATCTCTCACACAGTTCAAACGGCAAGTTTCAGATCTTCAGAAATACACCAATATAACTTTAGTCACTTCCCTTAAGCAGGTGTGTTTGCATCCACAGGAGAATAAGGACATCTACTGAAGAGCACAGGAGGAATTGGGTGGAGCCGATGAGGAGAACCATCTGACTTCGATTCCTGCCGTTGAGTGAATGAATGAGGTGAGTCTTTATAGTGCATGGGGGATTGCAGGTGCAGGTGCGGGTGATTAATAATCAGGTGAGGGTTCACGGGTGTGGTGGATGGTGAGGGAGAACGGTGATTGGGGCTGCCGGAATGAGCCGAGGGTGTGACAATTACACTTATAATTAAAAAATATTTTGTTAGTTTAGTTAGTGTCAAACAGTGTGTGACTTAAGCTGTGGTCACACTGCACTTTTCTCCCCATAGACTTTCATTCATACCCACGCGAATGCATCAGACTAGAAACGCAAGGTTGTGCGTCAAGTTTCGCAGGTTGCTGCGGTGCAAAGTGCAAGCTTAGTGAACTCTGACCTGCGAAATCGCATCACTTGACTGCGTGAGACCAATCGAGGATCAAAACATGACCTCTCTGGGCAGAAATGTAAAATATGGAGTAATCCCACACTTTTTTTAATGTCTGATCATCTTAATCTTAATCCCGCCCCTTTTCAAAGCACAGTACGACAGAATTTCGCAAGCTCAAACTCCAGTGTGACCGCAGCTTTATTTGTAACACCTTAGGTGCGTTTGACATGAAGCACGGCTGCAGCCGGTGATCAACGAGATTAGCCGAGCGCAGGCGGGGGTGGAGTTGAAAACGGAGCCGTCAAGCCGGACACTTTGGGACTTAAAGTTGATGCAGTCATGACTGATCACATGGAGTGATCAATTATTTATTTATTTATTTATTACTTTACAGTACAAATAAATCAGAAAACAGTCTTTCCAAATATAGTTCATTTTGAAACAATAAGGGAATTATGAATTAAATTTAAGCAGTCTATAAATAATGCATGAAATAAGGGGAAATAAAGGGAAAACGAGAGGGCACATAAAAAGGAAATAAATATCCATGAATTATTATGATAAGTAGTTATTTTGGATAACAAAAAGCATAAAAAAAAAACACTTTAATCCAAAAAGATTGAACAAAATGACCAAAATAAATGAGCTACACTTAAAGTAGAAGTTTCCCAGAAAGAGCAGGTACACCAATGTCTCGTCTAACATTTCTGCATAAACGGCTTGACAGGAAATTTAAATATTTTATAATTATATATTTTATATTTAATAAAATATATATTTTTTAGTTTGTTAAGAGATCTTTATAGGGGTGTCAGGATCAATGATGATAATTATTTTATTACAAGTCTGTAAGACTTATTAGAGTTCATATTCAGGTTATTTGCTACAATATATCATTTAAATCAACTATGGAGCTGAATACAGTGAATAGTCTGTATAAAAGGTTGAATAAACCTGTGCAAACGAGCTAGTCTTTATGACCAAATTATTTACCAAAAGAGGATACTGCAGTAAAATATTTGTAGTCTTTTAATAAGCATGATGTGTACGAGATAGAGAGGGTATGAAAAGTGAATTGTTGTTGAAGTTTGTGAGACGGAATTTGTCCAATAATAAACCTGAAACACACGTGGTTGTTGTCATGCGGTGAACTCAGCCAATCGTGTAATATCAGTGTCATCATCAGAGCTCCAGCAATCACTCTTCAGATGCTGCACAGTCTGAATCAGTCGTCTGATCTCGGAGAGCTGTCGCGGTACTTTGATGCCACATGTGAGAGTCACGTGTCAAAAATACAAGACACTAAAGTATTTTGATTATAAAAATGTGGTGGCGCAGTGGGTAGCACAATCGCCTCACAGCATGAAGGTCGCTGATTCGAGCCCGGCTGGTCAGTTGGCATTTCTGTGTGGAGTTTGCATGTTCTCCCTGCGTTTGCGTGGGTTTCCTCCGGGTGGTCAGGTTTCCCCCACAAGTTCAAAGACATGCAGTATAGAGGAATTAAATAAACTAAATTGTCCGTAGTGTATGTGTGTGAATGAGTGTGTTTGGATGTTTCCCCAGTGATGAGTTGCAGCTGGAAGGGCATCCGCTGTGTAAAGCATATGCTAGATAAGTTGGTGGTTCATTCCACTGTGGCAATCACAGATTAATAAAGGGACTAAGCCGAAAAGAAAATGAATGAATGAATAATGAAAATTAGTAAGCCATTTTCATCGGCCCTATCAAATAAATATGACAAAATGCTATTTTATATTTGAAATACTTGCGTCATATATACTGCTCATCCCTGCATGTGTTCACATACAGTTGAAGACAAAACGATCCACCCTACTGGGAAATTGGAATAAAAAAAAACTATTTATGTTTAACAAAGGTGAGATTTTTATTTCCGACACATTTTTAAACCTATTTGTAGAACTCATTTTTAATAATTCATTTCTATTTGCCATGAACACCAGGAAAAAAATGTCGAATTATTATCATGTAATGCTAAAAATCTTATTTAATTTATGTAATCATTTGTTTGTCATTTTTAATTGTAAATTCATTATTAAAAATCTTCTTGACATGAAAATCATATTTTATTTACATCATATTTAGTTATTTCGCAAGATAGTATTCAGCTTTAGTGCAATTGTGCAACTTGTTTAATAAAGTTAACTGAGTTACTTTAATTAGAGAAGTCATACAACAGTGATTTATGTAGAAATTCGCAAAAAACAGTTTATTGACCTTAAAAATGTAATAAAAAAATTATTCTATTTTAGTTAAAATGAACAAGCCTTTTTTTAGATTATATAAAGTATATATATATATATATATATATATATATATATATATATATATATATATATATATATATATATATATATATATATATAATAAAAACATTTATTTATATCAGAATCAGAAAGAGCTTTATTGCCAGGTATGTTCACACATACAAGGAATTTGTTTTGGTGACAGAGCTTCTACAGTGCAACAGGATTACAGAGACAGGACAAAAAACAGAGAATAAATATATATTTTTAAAAAATAGAAGTAAGTAGTGAGTGCAAATATACAGATTGACAAGTGTATGTACATGTTTATTACTATATACAACGTTATATGTGCAGCTGTTATGTGCAAATTGGCATGTAAAGTGTGTTGTTAAATAAGTGTATATGTGTATAAAAGTGTATGGCAAGTAGTGATGTTGGTTCCACAATTATTATCATCAAGTGTTCATGAGATGGATTGCCTGAGGGAAGAAACTGTTTCTGTGTCGGGCTGTTCTGGTGCGCAGTGCTCTGTAGCGTCGACCAGAAGGTAACAGTTCAAAGAGGCAGTGTGCTGGGTGTGAGGGGTCCAGAGTGATTTTGGCAGCCCTTCTGCTCGCTCTGGAAAAGTACAGTTCTTGGGGAGTAGGAAGGGTTGTACCAGTGATTCGCTCAGCAGTCCGAACTATTCGACGTAGTCTTTGGAGATCGTATTTAGTAGCTGAGCTAAACCAGACAGTTATTGATGTGCAGATGACTGATTCAATGATGGAGGTGTAGAACTGTTTCAGCAGCTCCTTTGGGAGGTTAAACTTCCTCAGCTGACGAAGAAAGTACAGCCTCTGTTGAGCTTTTTTGACAATGGAGTCAATGTGAGTGTCCCACTTCAGGTCCTGAGAGATGGTGGTACCCAGGAACCTGAATGACTCCACTGCTGCCACAATGCTGTCCATGATGCTCAGTGGGGGGAGAGCAGGGGGGTTTCTCCTGAAGTCCACTATCATCTCCACTGTTTTGAGCGTGTTGAGCTCCAGGTTGTTGTGACTGCACCAGACAGCCAACTCCTTAACCTCCTGTCTGTAAGCATTGCGCTTTTCTCAGACTCTATTGCGCTTTTTTTCTATTTTCTATTTTTTCTATTGCGCTTTTCTCAGACTCAAAGCGCTAACAAGAGCAGCAAAACACAGAAGAGCATGAAATACACAAAAAAGTAAGAATAATAATAATGATAAAACATACATATTAAAAGAAAGCCTCATAAGTTATAAGCAATAATAAAAAGATGAGTTTTAAGAAGTTTCTTAAAACAGTTCAGGGACCTGTCGTTCCTGATGTTTGTGGGGAGAGCATCCCACAATTTAGGTGCATGATTAGAGAATGTCCTACCTCCCATGGTGCGAAGTTAGCAACGAGGCTGAAACAAGGTGAGCCCCGAAGCGCAACGTTTGTAATGATGACAGCACATAATATTAGACTAGATATTCTTCAAGACACTTCTGTACAGCTTAAAGTGACATTTAAAGGCTTAACTAGGTTAATTAGGGTAACTAGGCAGGTTATGGTAATTAGGCAAGTTATTGTATAATGATGGTTTGTTCTGTAGACCATCTTGTGAAAATATAGCTTAAAGGGGCTAATAATATTGACCTTAAAATGGGGTTTAAAAAATGAAAAACTGCTTTTATTCTAGCCGAAATAAAACAAATAAGACTTTCTCCAGAAGAAAAAATATTATCAGACATACTGTATATATATATATATATATATATATATATATATATATATATATATATATATATATATATATATATATATATATATATATTAAAGGAAATATTGTAAAATGTTTTTGCTCTGTTAAACATCACTTGGGAAAACTTTGAAAAAGTATTAAAATTGGAGAAAAGATGAAGTAATAATTTTTACTTCAATATAAAACACTTTTTAAAATGCTGGGTTGTTGTATGTTGCAGTGTTGGGATAACAAACTTTTGGGTTGAAAAGTGTAATTTTAATTTAATTGGAAAAAAAATAACCCCAAAAATAAGCTTGTGTTTGTCAGTATTTCATCCTAGGTTGTGGTGTGAAAATCCAGAATGGTCTACCTTCATAAATGTTGTTACATTTTCCTTAAGGTTAAAACAGTGCGATGCTGTGGAGAATTACCTGTGCATTACATTACAGCTAAGGTTCTGGGTTATTTTAACAAAACAAACCTAACAGGTCAAACTATTCTTTTGTCTATTTCTTCAAGGACTTGTGAGCATACTGTAATATTCCAATTGCACATTGTTAGTTTTAAAGTGAACAATTCACCTGTGTGAATGAATCCACTGAAAATCTTTGATCAAAATCTGTCCATCAGCTTCTGTCCTTCTCTGATGTCAGTTCGACTAATTAGATGAAATATTTGAAGCCACACCCCTTTTCTGGAGAGAGTGAAATATGATTGGAGGAGCGCAAAAAAAACCCCACCCCCTACTCAATATTTCATTTCAATTGGAAATACTTCAAAATAAAAGTCTTCATTAACTTTACTGCACTCTAAGAAATGCTGGGTTATTTAAACGCAATTGGGTAAAATATGGACTAACCCATGGGATAAATTTGGTCCTATTCATTTAATTAAAAAAAATTAACCCAGCAGTTGGTTTAAGTCTGTATTACACTCTGAATTGGGTTACACCCAGTATTTTTTAGTCTGTAAACCTTTATATTTAGATACACACTTAAAGGGATAGTTCACTTAATTTTAACTCTGCCATCATTTACTCACCCTTTACTTGTTTCAAACCTTTATGAGTTTCCTTATTCTGTTAAACCTGTAACCATTGACTTCAATACTATTTTTTTATATTCTACTTTGGTAGTCAAAGGTTACAGGTTTTCAGCATTCTTCAAAATATCTTCTTTTGTATTCATCCCAATAAAGAAACATATAAGCACTTGAGGGTGAGTAAATAGTGAGTAAATGTTTATTTTTGGGTGAACTATACCCCTTGAACACACCTAAGGGTGTAGACGGATGCTTGATTTATCAGCATCCTATTTAAGTTCTTCATTCTGTATCATTGTTTCCATGATTTCAGAGAAGCTGGGTGGATATCAGTGCCCTCAACAAAGGGTGTTTATTTATGTTTTGATAGGGGTGAAGGTGTGTAGGTGTGTACGGTCACTGATAAAGTCAAAATACAGCCCACCCTGAGCATGACTTTCTTCTCATTTCCTTTCGCAGTCTGTGTTACACCTCAAACAAGTTGTGCTTTCATCATGGAGGAAGTTTTTCGAGATGTCTGCCTAGATTTTTCCCTCCAGAGCAAACCATGAAAGGAAATCATAGCAAGAAGAGCAGGGCTGTTTTATTAGTCACGAGGAATGAAAACAAAGCATTAATCAGTCAAAAAGTGGGCGGAATGAAGTTGGTTTTTGTGATAATTGATTGCATATTATTTATTTAATTAAATACAGAGCATTCTGAAAGACTTTCAGTACTGTGCCATAGGCTAAAATCATATTTTGTGCATTTTTTTGTTATAAAATTAAGACTTTTTATTAAAAAAACGTAGACTAATTATTCATTCATTCATTTTCTTTTCGGCTGAGTCCCTTTCAAATCATAAATCAGTCAGAGAATGAGCAAAATCAAGCTGACTTTTATAATAATTGAATGCATGTTATTCTTCATTAAATTAAAATCCAATTCTTCAATAGTTTCAGTGCTGTGCAGCAGGCTAAAACATTATTTTGTGCATTTGTTGATTTCTTTTTTCCTAGTTTTTTCTCTATTTATTCATTTATTTCTGCATTCATTCATCTGTTTATTTAGTTATTAATTCAATCGTTTGTTCATTCATTCATTCGTTCGTTCGTTTATTTGATTTTATTTATATCCTAATCATTTATTCATTTATTCCTTTAATTATTTTTGCATGCATTCATTGGTTTGTTTATACATTCATTCATTTGTTTATTTATTTATTTATTCAGTAATTTATTAATTTATATGTTTATTAATTTATTATTTATTTATTTATTTATTCATTTGTTCTTTCATTTATTTATTATTTTATTCTATATTTATTATTCATTTATTTATTCATTAATTTGTTTTTTCATTCCTTCATTCGTTCGTTCAATTGTTTTTATTTATTTATTAATCATTTATTTATTCATTCTTTTATTTATTTTTCATTTATTCATTCATTTGTTTATTTATTCATTCATTCATTCATTGGTTTGTTTTCTTCATTTATTTGTTTATTATTTTTTCAGTAATTCATTCATTTATTTATAATTTTTTTATTAATTTATTTATTTGTTCTTTCATTTAATCATTCATTCATTCGTTTATTTTTTATCCATTCATTCATTCGTTTATTTATTTATTTATTTATTTGTTTAATTATTCATTTGATTATTTTTTATTCATTTATTCACTTGTTTGTTTATTTTTTCATGTGTTAATGTATTGATTCATACATTCAATTTTATTTATTCATTTATATATTCATACATTTATTTATTTATTCATTCATTTGTTTATTCATTTATTCATTTGATTATTTTTATTCATTTATTCTCTTGTTTGTTTATTTTTTCATTCATTCATTTATTCACTCGTTTATTCATTTGATTGTTTTTATTCTTTCATTCACTTGTTTGTTTATTTTTTTAATTAATTCATTTATTCATTGGTTAATTTATTGATTCATACTTTCATTTTTATTTATTCATTCATTCGTTCATTCATTCATTTGTTTATTTATACATGCATTTGTTTTTTATTAATTTATTTATTCCTTTATTCTTTCAGTTATTCCTTCTTCCATTCATTCATTCATTCTGTTATTTATTCATTCATTTATTAATTTGGTTGTTTATTCATTCATTTATTTATTAAATTAATATTTATTTATTTATTTGTTCTTTTATTTATTCATTCATTTGTTTATTTATTTATTTATTCATTAATTCATTTATTTATTAATTTATTTAGTCATTTATTAATTTGATTATTTTTTTATTCCTTAATTTACTTGTTTTTTCGTTCTTTTGTTCATTCATTCATTCATTTATTGATTCAAGCATTCGGTTTATTCATTAATTTATTAATTAATTAATTTATTCATTTATTCAGTCTATTTTTATGAACTCATTCTTTAATACATTTATTCATTTGTTTATTCATTCATTTAGTAATAAATTCCTTTATTTTTTCAATTATTCAGTCATTCATTTATTCATTCATTCATTCATTCAATATATTTATTTCTGCATTAATTTTTTTCATTCATTTATTCATTAATGTATTTATTTTTTCATTCATTCATTCAGTAATTTATTCATACATTTATTAATTTGGTTATTTATTCATTCATTCATTTGTTTATTTATTTATTTGTTTTTCATTTATTACTTAGTTAATTTGTTTGTTTGTTTATTTATTTTTTCATTTGTTTTTTCATTTGTTCAGTCGTTTATTCATTTGTTTATTTATTTTTTCATTAATTCAGTCATTTATTCATTCATACACTCATTTATATTCATTCATTTATTCATTAGTTTATTATTCATTTATTCAGTTGTTTATTCATTTGACTAGTTTTTATTCATTAATTCACTTGTTTATTTATTTATTTTTTCATTCTTTCATTGATTCAGTCATTTATTCATTCATACACTCATTTATATTCATTCATTCATTAGTTTGTTATTCATTTATTCTGTTGTTTATTCATTTGACTATTTTTATTTATTCATTCATTCACTTGTTTGTTTATTTATTTTTTCATTTATTCATTCATTTATTAATTCGTTTATTTATTCATTCATTCATTGGTTTGTTTATTCATTCATTCATTAGTTTAATTAGTTTTTCAGTAATTTATTCATTAATTTGTTTATTAATTTATTTATTTTTTTGTTCTTTCATTTATTAATTAATTTGTTTATTTATTTATTTGTTTGTTTGTTTATTTATTCATTCATCTATTTTGTCATTTATTCAGTCATTTTCATTTGTTTTTCATTCATTCATTCATTCATTTATACTCATTCATTCATTAGTTTATTTATTCATTTATTCAGTTGTTTATTCATTTGAATTTTTTTTATTCATTCATTCACTTGTTTATTTAATATTTCATTTATTCATTAATTTATTGCTTCCATTTATAATTTGATTCCTATTAATGCTTCCATTTATAATTTGACATAAATCTCATGCAGGAAATTGGACTGTCATTCACTCCGTCTCCACTTTTCCATTTTTAATGTGTGAGTTATGCCCAGTCATAAGCATCGTTCACATAATCTGCTCTAATTTAGAAATGATTCCCAAACGTGCATTAGTAAGCTTTCTTAATCCTGGAGCAGGGTGCAGTCAAATCCTTCCTGCGCAGGTATTGTCCGACAGTAGCAGGTTACGCTGCTTTCTTTCCCCTCATATCCTCAGGAAGAAAGGAAGGATGTCATTGTTTTTTTGTTTTTTTTACAGAGCAGTGAGAACCTTTGGACCTAGAAAGAAGCAATCGGAGGGGCGTCACAGTGACGCAGTGGGTAGCACAATCACCTCACAGGAAGAAGGTCGCTGGTTCGAGTTCTGACTGAGCCAGTTGGCATTTCTGTATGGAGTTTGCATGTTCTCCCCGTGTTGGCGTGGGTTTCCTGCAGGTGCTCCAGTTTCCCCCACAGTCCAAACACATGTGCTATAGGGGAATTCATGAACTAAATTGGCCATAGTGTATGAGTGTGTGTATAAATGTGAGTGTGTATGGATGTTTTCCAGTACTGGGTTGCAACTGGAACTGGAAAACATATGCTGGATAAGTTGGCGGCTCATTTCGCTGTGGTGACCCCTGATGAATATAGGGAAGGAGAATGAATGAATGAATGTTTGAAATTTAAATGACGTTTTTAACCCAGTGTTGGGGTTGTGGGTTAACTTTGGGTTAAAGGGATAGTTCACTCTAAAAAGTAAATTACCTGTTAATTTACTCACCCTCAGCTCATCCAAGATGTAGGTGACATTTTTTTCTCCAGTCGAAGTTTAAAGAAGATTTTGAGCTGTGACCCTTGGTGATTCATATAATGGCAGTGAATGGTGACAGGTTTAAAATGTGGGTTAAGTCGGTGCCTATGGCGTACTGGAAAGTGCACCGACAAATGCACTCCGTTGTTCGCGGCAACCCAGGTTTGAATTCTGCCTTGAGGTCCTGTGCCGGTCCTTCCCCTCTCTCTGCTCTCCACACTTTCCTGTCAATTCTCTCTACTGTCCTGTCAAAATAAAGGTGAAAACCCCTAAAATAAATAAATAAATAAATAAAATGTGTGTTAAATCCAGTTGTTTAGACCTTGCAAAATATATATCACATCATATTTCAAATTAATATTGTGCTCAGCTCAAAGTTTTGGCTGAACAGGCCTTTAGTAGAGGGACCATACACTCAGCGGCCACTTTATTAGGTACACCTTACTATTACCTGGTTGGACCCCTTTTTGCCTTCAGAACTGTCTTAATCCTTTGTGTCCTAGATTCAACAAGCTACTGGAAATATTCCTCAGAGATTTTGCTCCATATTGACATGATAGCATCATACAGTGGCTGCACATCCATTATGTGAATCTCCCGTTCCACCACATCCCAAAGGTGTTCTATTGGATTAAGAACTGGTGACTGAGGAGGCCATTAGAGTACAGTGAACTCATTGTCATGTTCAAGAAACCAGTCTGAGATGATTCACGCTTTATGACAAGGTGTGTTATCCTGCTGGAAGTAGCCATCAGAAGATGGAGACACTGTGGTCAATAGGGATGGACATGGTCAGCAACAATACTCAGGTAGGCTGTGGTGTTGACACGATGCTCAGTTGGTGCTAATGGACC
Organism: Danio aesculapii; assembly: GCF_903798145.1. Lineage (NCBI taxonomy): Eukaryota > Metazoa > Chordata > Actinopteri > Cypriniformes > Danionidae > Danio > Danio aesculapii. The sequence goes on along the minus strand of NC_079454.1, from coordinate 52,223,171 downwards.
CAAAGTGTGCCAAGAAAATATCCCCCACACCATTACACACCACCACCAGCCTGAACCGCTGATATAAGGCAGGATGGATCCATGCTTTCATGTTGTTGATGCCAAATTCTGACCCGACCATCCGAATGTGGCAGCAGAAATGGAGACTCATCAGACCAGGCAACGTTTCTCCAATCTTCTATTGTCCAGTTTTGGTGAGCCTGTGTGAATTGTAGCCTCAGTTTCCTGCTCTTAGCTGACAGAAGTGGCACCCGGTGTGGTCTTCTGCTGCTGTAACCCATCTTCCTCAAGGTTGGACGTGTTGTTTAATTCAATTCAATTCATGTTTATTTCTCTAGCGCTTTTCACAATGTAGACTGTGTCAAAGCAGCTTAACATAGAAGTTCTAGTAAAGTCCAGATTTCAGAGTTGAAGTTTAGTTTAGTTTAGTTCAGTGTGGTTTAAATTTCACTGCTGAAAGTTCAAACACTGAAGAGTAAATCCACTGAAGCACAGCTCCACAAGTTCTGATCCAAGCAAACCAGTGGTGACAGTAGCGAGGAAAAAATAAATTTCACCAATTGACGAAGTGAAGGGGAAAAAAAAGAGATGCATTCAGAAATGCTCTTCTGCAGACCTCGGTTGTAACGTGTGCTTATTTGAGTTACTGTTGCCTTTCTATCAGCAGGAACCAGTCTGGCCATTCTCCTCTGACCTCTGGCTTCAACAAGGCATTTGTGCCCACAGAACTGCCGCTCACTGGATATTTCCTCTGTTTCAGACCATTCTCTGTATATCCAAGAGATGGTGGTGCGTGAAAATCCCAGTAGATCAGCAGTTTTCTGAAATACTCAGACCAGCCCTTCTGGCACCAACAACCATTCAAAGTCACTTAAATCACCTTTCTTCCCCATTCTGATGCTCGCTTTGAACTGCAGCAGATCGTCTTGACCATGTCTACCTGCCTAAATGCATTGAGTTGCTGCCATGTGATTGGCTGATTAGAAATTTGCGATAATGAGCAGTTGCACAGGTGTACCTAATAAAGTGGCCGGTGAGTGTATATAGACAAATCTGGTGTTAGGTTAAGTACAAAATTTTGTGCTGAAAGACGGTGTGGAATTGCTTAAATTGGTTTATTAGAGGGGTTGATTCAGAGGCGAGGTGTGAGTGTTGTTTAGGACAGAAGAGCTCAGTGTGATGATCAAGTGTTGAACACATCCTCCCTTTCCTTTCCTCCTCTTGTGTTTGGGAAGCTGCTGATGTTTGACATGTTTTATTGCTTCTGCGTAAGAAACTTTTGTAGACTTCACTCTTGATGCAAAGAACAGCAACTCCTACACTCGAAACAATGCTGGGTTGTTGTAACACAACGTCAAATTTGGACAAACCCAATGTTGGGTTCATTTATGTTGTTAAAATTAAATGACACTTTTAACTCAGCAGTTGGGTTTGTCCATTATTCAACCAACATTAGGTTAAAACAACCCAACAGTTTTTTTGTGCAATGCAAATTTTTGGGTTATGTTAACCCAAATTAGGTTAAACATTGGGTTAAATTTGGTCTTATAATTCTAATTCAGAAACTTAACCCAGCGGTTAATTTTGTCAATGTTTTACCCAAAATTGTGTTGAAATAACCCAATCTTTTTTTGTTTACTTAAATTCACATTGAATTTACTGGGTTATTTAATGTTGATATTTTCATGTGAATTTAAATTTAATCTGAAGATGGTATAAACATGTTTAATTTTTAAAGTGTCTTTCAATTTAATTTGAAAAATGATCCAACTTTGGGTTTAGTTGTTTGTTTCATCTTTTAACCCTGATGGGTTTGTCCATATTTGACCCAGTCATTGGGTTAATACAACCCAGCATATTTTAGAATGTACATTTATTTTTACTTTTTTTTTATTAAAGATGTAAATAAAACAAAGTTTAACTTTAGAGTATGCTTCACAAGTAAATACTATTTATATTTGCTGGGTTATTTCAACCCAAATTGAGTAAATATTGTGATCCTATAAATCTAATTCAGAAAATGCACCCAGCGGTTAGTTTTGTCGATATTTCACCCAAAATTGGGTTAAAATAACTCCGCATTTTTTAAGGGTATACTTAAATTCACATTGAATTCACTGGGTCATCTGATGCTGTAATTATTTGTTAAATCTACAAGTGATTTCTGCACTTTTAACCCAACATTGGTACAAATATGTACACACTCAACCATTGGGTTTAAGAGTGTAATTTATATTTAATTGAATTTTTTTTTTTGTTTTTTTTTACCAACGTTGGGTTTGTCTTTATTTGACCCAGCATTGGGTTCATTTTTTTACATAACATTTAAATTGCTGTTTTAACCCTGTTAGGGTTGTTAATATTTGACCCAACGTTGCAACTTGTAATGTAATATAAAAAAATAATTAAATTTGAACCCTGTTAGGTTTATTCATGGATAAATGGGTTAAATTGGTTTAAATTTTAATCCCATAATCTAATTCAGACAATTAAACCAGTTATTTTTGCACATATTTCACACATTGGGTTGAAATAACCCAGCATTTAAAAAAAATGCTTAAATTCACATTGAATTTACTGGGTTGTCTCATGTTGTAATTGTGAAATTTAGATAACACATTATATTCAATGTGAAATTAAGTATACTCTTTAAAAAAAGCTGGGTCACTTCAACCCAATTTTGCTGGCTTGATTTCTGGTTTGTTTGAATCCAAAGTTGGTACAAATGTGTGTAATGTTTAAAACTGTCATATAAATTTCATTGAAGAAATTTAACCCAACTTTGGGTTAGTCCATATTTGACTCAATGTTGGGTTAAAACACACAGCATTTTTACAGGGTGTCCACAGTGTCTTATTAAATGTTGATAAATCCATTTAGAGAAAATGAAGGCCCTTAAAAAGTATTAACTAATCCTTAAATGCCATTTTCTGAGGCATTACAATTTGTATAATATTATTAATATAATATATATAATGTAATATATATATAATATAATATATAATAATATTAATAGATGATTAAGAGATTAATAATGACTGCGGTTCTCCTGTACAGTTTATTTATGCAATATAGCTGGTTTTGTTGTCATCTCCATATTCACTATCTGCTGCATTATATCAGATCCCTTTCCAGACACCAATATGCTTCATACTAACTTCATTTTCATTCTTTGTTTGGGTCAAAATAAAGAGTCAAGTCATGTGTGTGTCTCCACGTAACAAAAAGAAAATGACTGATTAAATATGAGCTCTTTTTATTAATCAAACTCGGCCTGTTTTATTTATGCTGTCTTGCAATAAATGCATAGTAAATAGAAGTTAAAGAGTCGCTGACCTCACTGGATAAAACTGATGATAAGGGTCTTAAAATGTGTGGAAAGTGTCCTGAAAAGGTCTTAAAAGGTATTACATTTACCTCAATAATTCCTATATACCTTGTTTTAGAGTGAAAATCCTCCTAAAAGAGGCCTAAATACTGTGTTTTTGTCTGTCAGACGGTTTGGTTCCCGCTCAGAAGCTCTTTCTCTGTGACTCTGGGTTATTCTGCAATATTAAGACTGAGATTTAACGTGATTTAATTCCTGAAAACATGTGAGGAATGTGTTATCGGCCAGAGTGAATTGAGCTCACAGTTGATGTGTTTGGTGAATGACGAAGCTCTGAGTGTCTTCACTGTGTGGGAGATTTGTGTTTACCACATGCTTTTACCTCATAGTAGTGTATGCAATAGTGGATGAAATAAGATAATTAATATTGTTTGTTTGGTGCGTAAACCATACATTTTCATATTAAATTCCGGATTGTCTGTCACTTTTGATCTGTTGATCTTCATGAAAAAGCCAAAACATTTTTAAATGGTGTTTTTTATGATGATATTTAGCATTTTCACCAAAATATTTAGCAGAAAAATGATTTTTAACATTGATAATAATCTTAAATGCTCCCAGATCATTAAATCATCATATTCTAATGATTTCTGAAGGATCGTGTGACTCTGAAAACTGAAGTAATGAAGCTGAAAATTCAGATTTAAGTCACAGAAGTAAACGACGTTTCAGAATATATTTATAGCAATGTTTCATAAACGTACCGCTTTTTTAATGCACTTTGATCACATAAACACAGCCCATTTCTAAGCAGAATCATTTTAAAACAGACAAATTTGATGATGTTTCTGAACTTGCTGTGTTCTGCAAATCAAAGATTTGATGTTGGTGATTTAACGCTACGGTGTGAGTGTAATGGTCGCACTTTACAATAAGGTTTCATAAGTTAGTAATGCATTTACTAACATGAACTATTTATAAACAACATTTGTAGAGCTTTTATTAATTAATCATAGTTTAATATTGACTAATGCATTATTACAATCCAAATGCATGCTTTTTACGTTAGTTAATGCACCTTTAGTTAACAATGAACTGTATTTTCAACACAATCTCACGGCAATTCGTAACTTTTTTTTTAGTGGCTCATTCGTACGAATTCATACGATCTAATTCGTACAATTTAGTACGATTTGCTCATCCTCCAATGAGGGTTTAGGGGCGGGGTTAGGTGCCACGTCTCCTTTTTAAAATCGTACAATTTCGTACAACTGAACTCGTACGAATTCGTACGAATTATATAGCCACTAAACTGACAAAACGTAAAATACTTACGTTTTCTCGTGAGATCAGGCTGGTATTTTCATTAACTAACTTTAACAAATAAATAGCATAATAAATGCATTGTTTATTCATGTTACTTTATGCATTACCTAACATTAAATGATACATCTGAAGTGTTAAAAGTGCATAAAAAGTCTTTATTTCTACCACCCACAGATCATATTTAATAAAAATCTGAGAGTTGTTTCCATCTAAATCTTGCCAGCATCAATAGCATTGTGTTCTGAGCTTTAATGCGTTGTAGATCAATAGTAATAGTCATCGTTGCTTTAGCAAGAACACACACAATCGCTGGCAAACCAACACGTTTGCCCTATTAAATATGACTGTAAGTGAGCACATAATTGAACTGCTCTCTCTTCACAGAAAACACTGAGGCCTCGGCTGGGAAAACTGGAAAAGTCCTGCAGTCCAGCAAGGTTTTGGAGGACATCCAGTCTGTGCTGAAATTATTGTGAAAACATCTCCACCCCAGTGAGCCATTCACCTTCATTTCTGAATCTGATCCAGGACCAGATGGCAGCAATAAAGCGTTTGTCGTTTTTGATATATGATGGGTGTTTACACTGCTTTCGCCTCACAGTTAGGTGTCCAACATGTGATATGTACGTAAAGGAGACGGTTTTGTCTTGAAAACAAAGTTTGCATGGGATTTTAGAGGAGTTTGAATAATGTAGAGTATGCAGGAAATGTTGGCTTTTATATGCAAAGTGGGTACAGAAAGTATTCAGACGCCCTTAAATTTTTCACTCTGTTATATTGCAGCCATTTGTTAAAAGCATTTAATTAAATTTTTCCTCAGTAATGTCCAGACAGCAGCCCATACTGACAGAAAAACACAAAATTGTGGACATTTCTGCAGATATATTAAGAAAGAAAAACTGAAGTATTACATGCTCCTCAGTATTCAGAGCCTTTGCTCAGTATTTAGCAGAAGCTCCTCTTGATCTGTCGCGAGTCCATCGGTGAAAGATGCAACAGGTTTTCCACTGGTGGATTTGGGGATCCTCTGTCATTCCTACATGCAGATCCTCTCCAGTTCTGTCAGGTTGGATGGTAAATGTTAGTGGACAGCCATTTTAGGTCTCTGCGGAGATGCTCAATTGGGTTTAAGTCAGGGCTCTGGCTGGGCCATTCAAGAACAGGCTTAGAGTTGTGAAGTCACGCCATTATTTTAGCTGTGTGGTTAGGGTCATTGTCTTGTTGGAAGGTAAACCTTCAGCCCAGTCTGAGGTCCGGAGCACTCTGAAGAAGATTTTCGCCCAGGATATCACTGTACTTCATCTTTCCCTTGATTGCAACCAGTCGTCCTGTCCCTGCAGCTGATAAACACCCCCACAGCATGATGCTGCCACCACCGTGCTTCACTGTCGGGACTGTATTGGACAGATGATCAGCAGTACCTGCTTTTCCCCACACATACCGCTTAGAATTTAATTAAATTCAATTTATCTTCATGTATCTAGCGCTTTTACAATGTAGATAGTGTCAAAGCAGCTTCACATAGAAGATTATAGTGAGTTGAAACAGTGTCAGTTCAGTTTTCAGAGTTTCAGTTCAGTTCAGTTGATCTGAGTCTATCTTGGTCTCATCAACCCAGAGAATCTTATTTCTCATTCTTTTATTATGTGTCGAGCCACTCTGCCATAAAGCTCAGACTGGCGGAGGGCTGCAGTGATGGCTGACTTTCTACAACTGTCTCCCATCTCCTGACTGCATCTCTGGAGCTCAGCCACAGTGATCTTTGGGTTCTTCTTCACCTCTCTCACCAAGACTCTTCTCCCCTGATAGCCCAGTTTAGCCAAATGACCAGCTCTAGGAAGGGTTCTGCTCATCCCAAACGTCTTCCATTAAAGGATTATGGAGGCCGCTGTGCTCTTAGGAACCTTCAGTGCAGCAGATGTGTTTCTGTAACCTTGGCCAGATCTGTGCCTCACCACAATTCAGTCTCTGAGCTCTTCAGGCAGTTCCTTTGACCTCATGATTGTCATTTGCTCTGACATGCATAGTGAGCTGTAAGCTCTTATTTAGACAGCTGTGTGGCTTTCCTAATCAAGTCCAATCAGTGTAATCAAACACAGCTGGATGAAGGTGTTGAACCACCTCAAGTATGAGCAGAAGAAGTGGACAGCAGCTGAGTTCAATATATGAGTGTCACAGCAAACAGACCGAATACTGAGGAGCATGTGATATTTCAGTCTTTCTTTATTAATAAATCTGCAGAAAATGTCCACAATTCTCTCGTTTTCTGTCAATGTGTCATTGATCGGTCTTTGTCAGTCACGTGCGTTTGTTGTGTGTGACATCACACCAGCACCATTTTTGAGGTATCGCTTCATGAGACTACTTGAGAGACACATAATGCAAGAGAGATACATGCCCAAAAAAGGTCAAACTGGACAAGAGTACAAGAAAATCGAGAGTACACGGGACCGCAATAAACTAAACCAAGATGCCAGGGGTCGTCATTTTAATAAACTGTCTCACATTTAGGATATAGATGCGTTTTAATTTACTCCAAACCAAAATAGCTGAAAGATTTACAGAAACTTTTTTTTTTCGGTCTTTTTGATGATTAAATAAGTGATATTTCTCAAGTTCTGTTTAAAGGAGAGAAGATTTTTTTTTAACTTCAATGCCTAATAAGCCCTGTTAATATGCAAAACTATTAGCCAATCACTGCAGTGAGCATTTAAATCTATATTTATTCAGTTTTTAAACTAATATTATTGACTAATACGAATAAGTTTATATGATTTATTTACAAAACAGTTTGTAAAGTCATATTTGTCTCTTAGTAGATATAGTGATGTTTTATAAACAAATTTCAGGAGGAGCACGCGCAGAAGTTTCAGTATCAAATACGTCATTGACAATTATTCTATTATCCAATCAGTTCTTGACCAAACCCCTATATATACCAAAGCTGTCTTACCTGCAGCATCTTACGACTTTAGCATCCCTCCACCACCCCGTCACCTCACCTCTTAAGCATTACAATCCCGGGGGGAGCGTTCTGGGGCCGGGCTAGATACTTCGCTCGAATCCCAATTCCTCTCTGTTTGCTGATAAGAGGAATAACTCGAGTTTGGGTGTCTTCCCCGAGCTCAGAGCCCTCTCCCCGGACAGCACGCCAAATACGCTTTATTCTGAAACTATTGCAAGTGTGAACTCGTGAATTATTATATGAGAGACTTGCGTTGTTAACCAAATAAGGGTCTCTAATTGGATTTGCATTGTAAACATTAAATAAAAGTAAAAAATATATGATTTAATATATTAAGTATTTAGTTATGATACTCTAAAAATCAGTCCGTATAAATCCGCAGAGTTTTTACAAAAGTCTCTGCAGAAACAGCACAAAATGTCTGCAGATTCTGTTCTGGCCCACTTATACACGTCCATTCATAGAGATTTCTGATGAGGCATCAAAATGAGACAGAAAACAGGTAATTACTGCTACAATAACTACTTTTTTTAGGAAAGATATTGATCACATTAGAAATGAGTTCACATTAGAGAACTGTACAAAAATAAAAACTGAGGTCGTTCACAAGCTGTTTAAGGAAACATTATTCTCCCCTAAACTGTGCTGATCATATTAAGACATCAGATCTATCTTAATGGCTGAACTATATTTATCCAGATTAAAGGTCACGATAAACAGCACAGCTAAAAATATTGAATGCACGGCCAGGAGACGAGATGGAGAAACAAAAACAATACAGAGACTTTCAGTTAATCGATTTAAATCTCATTATATCATTTAGACAGTAAATATGAGTGGTGTTTGTCAATGCACAGCTCTTTAGGAATGTTATGTAGTGCATTTCCCTACTGAAAAAACAGCTTAAACCAGCCTAGGCTGGTTGGCTGGTTTTAGCTGGTTGACCAGCCTGGTTTGAGAGGGGTTTTGGCCATTTCCAGCCTGGTCTTAGCTGGTCAGGCTGGAAAATGACCAGCTAAAACCAGCTTGACCAGCCTGGTTTTGGCTGGGCTCCCAGAATGGGTAGGCTGGTCACGCTGGTTTTAGCTGGTCATCTCCCAGCCTTTTTCAGTAGGGTTCCCTGTTTTTCCTAATTCGTTCTGGATGGTTTCCAATTCAAATCCATGATATTCTGGCCTCTAGATATGACTCAAACCTTTCCTTCATAGCTAATCTTTTGTATTTTTATCCAATTGTTAATTTTCCTTAAAGTTTCTCCAGAGTGTTTGGCAATGTGAAAACAAAATGAGCCAACAAGCAGCACAATAGCAGACAATACACAGTGAGGAAATCCAGTCAGTGAAGCCGTCCAGAGCTCTGTCACAGTGCGTTCATTCACGACAACTGTAAATCAAGCACAACGGAGTGTATGTTTTGGGGTTTTATTCTTACATGACACCCTTTTAAATGGATGGATTACCCTGACATGGAATTCAGATCATACAAGATGTGATTGTGGTTAGCACCGGCACCGCAAAGGAAGATGATCGCTGGTTTGAGTCCCGGCTGGGCCAGTAGGCATTTCTGTGTGGAGTTTGCATGTTCTCCCCAACACAATCTCACAGCAATTCGTAACTTTTTGATTTAGTGGCTAAATCGAATGAATTCATACGGTTTAATTCGTACAATTTAGTACGATTTGCTTATCCCCCAATGACGGTTGGATTTAGGGGTGGGGTTAGGTGCCACGCCTCCTTTTTAAAATCGTACAATTTCGTACGACTGAACTTATGTTTTCCCATGAGATCAGGCTGGTTTTCCCCGTGTTGGTGTGGGTTTCCTCCGGGTGCTCCGGTTTCCCCCACAGTTCAAGCACATGCGCTATAGGTGAACTGATGAAGTATTCATCAAGAAATTGGCCGTAGTGTACGAGTGTGTGTTTGTGTGAATGAGAGTGTATATGGGTGTTTCCCAAATCTGGGTTGCAGCTGGAAGGGCATCCGCTGTGTAAAACATATCCTAGAATAGTTGGCGGTTCATTCCGCTGTGGCGACCCTTGACAATTAAGGGGCAAAGCCAAAGGAAAATGAATGAATAATGTGGCACAAAAGTATCAAATGACACTTGTGTCGCACTTAGCTCCGCATTGCACTGGGGTGAACGATAGGACCCTACACCCTATAGAGTTGAGCACAATATGCACAGTTGACTGGAGTCATGGCATGTAAGATTTTCTGCAGGATCAGAGTTCGTCATCATTACTCAGTTGAAATGCAGCAGATTTGAAACCTCATGAGGGTGAGTAAATCAAGACTTAACCCTTTAGGGATAGTTTATCCAAGAAATGACAACTGACTCATTATTTACTCTCCCTCAAACCACTACGGGTTTCTTTATTATGTTAAACGCTAAAGAAGATGTTTTGAAGAATGCTAAAAACTGGTAAACATTGGTTATAGTAGAAAAAAACTATGGAAGTTTCCAGCTTTCTTTAAAATAGCCTATTTTGTGTTTAACCAGCCTGATCTCACGAGGAAACGTAAGTATTTTACGTTTTGTCAGTTTAGTGGCTGAAGCTGCGGTCACACTGGGCTTTGTGTGTGCTAAATTCTGTCGTAAGGCACTGCGAAAAGGGGTAGGATTAAACAAGATGATTAGACATTTAAAAAGCGAGCGATTGTACCATGTTTTAAATTTCTGTCCAGAAAGGTCATGTTTTGATCCTCGATTGGTCTCACGCAGTCAAGTGATGCGGTTTCGCAGGTCAGAGTTCACCAAGTTTGAACTTTGCACCGCAACGAACTGTGAAACTTAACGCATTACCCTGCGTTTCCGGTCTGACGCATTCGTATGAATGGAAGTCTATGGGAGGAAAAGCCCAGTGTGACCACAGCTTAATTCGTACGAGTTCAGTCATACGAAATTGTACGATTTTAAAAAGGAGGCGTGGCACCTAACCCCACCCCTAAACTCAACCGTCATTGGGGGATGAGCAAATCATACTAAATTATATGAATTAGATCGTATAAATTCATACGAATTAGCTACTAAATCAAAAAGTTAGGAATTGGCGTGAGATTGTGTTGGTTTAACAGAAGAATGAATCTCAAAAAGGTGTAAATGGTAAGTAAATGAATTAGAATTTTTGGGCGAACTGTGCCTTTAAAATTCCACACTGCATGATATTGCAGGAATAAAGGACATGTTATTAGTCAAACTGAAATGCATCAGATTTCTAGACAGCAGACTGTTGTGAATGGCTTCAGTGACATCAGGAAACCTTCCCTCTCTGCAATCATGTGCTCAAAGTCTTGTTTTGGTATGATGGTGTTCATTAATATCCGGGGAAAGAGATGAATGAGTGTGTGTGAGTGAGTAACGCTCTGTCTGTGTCTGTGTGTGTGTGTGTGTGTGTGTGTGTGTGTTTGCGCAGGTTTGTCACTCTACATCTGTGCAGTGAGTAACGTTCTGTGACGTCCTTTTCTTGTGTCAAAACCACACGGAGGGCTGGAATTATTATAAAGCATCACAGAGCTTTGGTTGATTTAGCAGTGTGCTCAGTGTGTGATGTGAACTCATCGTCTGTTTAGAAAAGTCTTTCCTTTTCCATATGAACTGGAAACAGTGGCATGATCCAACATTCAAGGGTCAAGTATGACATTTGTTTTCAACTAATTTAAATACATTCTTTAACCCAATGCTTCACTCAAAAAAAATGCTGGGTTGTTGTGACTTGTTGCTAGTTATCACTTGTTAACCCAATGTTAAGTTACTTTTTAGATTTAGTTTATAAATCAATTTGTCCATATTTATTTAATTGAAAAAAAAATCAACCCAACAGTTGGGTTTGTCCATATTTGACCCAGTGTTGACAATATACACTCTAAAAATGTAATTTAATTTTAATTGAAATAAATTCAACCCAACAGTTGGGTTTTTCCATATTTGACCCAGCGTTGACAATATACACTCTAAAAATGTAATTTAATTTTAATTGAAAGAAAATCAACCCAACAGTTGGGTTTGTCCATATTTGACCCAGTGTTAAAAATATACATTCTAAAAATGTAATTTAATTTTAATTGAAATAAATTCAACCCAACAGTTGGGTTTTTCCATATTTGACCCAGCGTTGACAATATACACTCTAAAAATGTAATTTAATTTTAATTGAAAGAAAATCAACCCAACAGTTGGGTTTGTCCATATTTGACCCAATGTTAAAAGAATACACTCTAAAATGTCATTTAATTTTAATTGAAATTAAAAAGAAAAAAACAACCCAACAGTTAAGTTTGTCTGACCCAATGTTGAAAGAATACAGTCTAAAAGCCTAATTTAATTTTAAGTTAAACAAAAAGTAAATCAACCTAACAGTTGGATTTGTTCATATTTGACCCAACGTTGAAAATATACACTCTAAAAATGTCATTAAATTTTAGTGGAAAGAAAATCCACCCAACAGTTGGTTTTGTCAATAACTGACCCAACATTGAAAAAACAGTCTAAAAGACTCATTTAATTTTAATTGAAAAACAAAATCAACCCAACTGTTGGGTTTGTCCATATTTGACCCAGCGTTGACAATATACACTCTAAAAATGTAATTTAATTTTAATTGAAAGAAAATCAACCCAACAGTTGGGTTTGTCCATATTTGACCCAATGTTTAAAGAATACACTCTAAAATGTCATTTATTTTAATTGAAATTAAAAAGAAAAAAAAACAACCCAACAGTTAAGTTTGTCTGACCTAATGCTGAAAGAATACAGTCTAAAAGCCTAATTTAATTTTAAGTTAAACAAAAAGTAAATCAACCTAACAGTTGGATTTGTTCATATTTGACCCAACGTTGAAAATATACACTCTAAAAATGTCATTAAATTTTAGTGGAAAGAAAATCCACCCAACAGTTGGTTTTGTCAATAACTGACCCAACGTTGAAAAAACAGTCTAAAAGACTCATTTAATTTTAATTGAAAAACAAAATCAACCCAACTGTTGGGTTTGTCCATATTTGACCCAGCGTTGAAAATATACTGTAGTCTCTAAAAATGTATTTTAATTTTTAAAAAATCAACCCAAACGTTAAGCTTGATTCATATTTTACCCAACGTTAAAAGAAAACACTCTAAAAATGTCATTTAATTTAAATAAAAAAAAATCAACCCAACAGTGGGGTTTGTCCGTAATTGACCCAACTTTGAAAGAATACACTCTGTTTTAGCAGTGTGCTCAGTGTGTAATGTGTAACTTGTACACATCATCTGTTTGTAAAAGTCTTCCCTTTTCCATATGAACTGCAAACACTCTAAACATGCTGAGTTGTCCAAATCCAACATTGGGTCAAATATGGACTTTTTTTCAACTAATTTAAATACATTTTTTACCCAATGCTTCACTCTAGAAATTGCTGGGTTGTTGTGACTTGTTGCAGGTTATGACTTGTTAACCCAATGTTAAGTTCATTTTTAGAATTAATTTAAAAATCAATTTGTCCATATTTGACCCATATTTATTTATTTGAAAAAAAATCAACCCAACCAATGGGTTTGTCTGTTTTTGACCTAATATTGAATGAACACAGTCTAAAAGCCTAATTTAATTTTAATTGAAGAAAAAAAATCATCAACCCTACAATTGGGTTAGTCTGTATTTGACCCAATGTTGAAAATATACACTCTAAAAATGTAATTAAATTTTAATTGAAAGAAAATCAACCCAACTGTTGGGTTTGTCTACATTTGACCCAATGTTAAAAGAATAAACTCTAAAATGTCATTTGATTTTAATTGAAATTAAAAAGAAAAAAAAACAACCCAACAGTTAAGTTTGTCTGACCCAATGTTGAAAGAATACAGCCTAAAAGCCTAATTTAATTTTAAGTTAAACAAAAAGTAAATCAACCTAACAGTTGGATTTGTTCATATTTGACCCAACGTTGAAAATATGCACTCTAAAAATGTCATTAAATTTTAGTTGAAAGAAATTAACCCAACAGTTGGTTTTGTCCATAACTGACCCAACGTTGAGAGAACACAGTCTAAAAGCCTTATTTAATTTTAATTGAAAAAAAAAAATCAACCCAACAGTGGGGTTTGTCCATATTTGACACAGCGTTGAAAATATAGTGTCTAAAAATGTCATTTAATTAAAAAAAAAAATTAACCCAACCGCTGGGTTTGTCTGTTTTTGGCCCAATATTGAATGAACATGGTCTAAATTTAATTTTAATTGGAAAAAAAAGTCAACCAAATAATTGGGTTTGTCCATTTTTGACCCAATGTTGAATATATACAATCTAAAAGCCTAATTTAATTTTAATTGAAAAAAAAAAACATCAACCCTACAGTTGGGTTTGTCTGTATTTGACCCAATGTTGAAAATATTCACTCTAAAAGTGTAATTTAAATTTAATTGAATATATATATATATATATATATATATATATATATATATATATCAACCCAACAGTTGGGTTTGTCCATATTTGACTCAGCATTGTAAGAATACACTCTAAATATGTCATTTAATTTTAATTGAAAGACAAATCAACCCAACTGTTGGGTTCGTCCATATTTGACCCAATGTTAAAAGAATACACACTAATAAAAAAGTGTCATTTAATTTTAATAAAAAAAAAAAAACTACCCAATAGTTGGGTTTGTCCATATTTCACCCAAAGTTTTAAGAATACACTCTAAAATAGTCATTTCATTTTAACTGATAAAATAAAAATCAACCTAACTGTTGGGTTTGTCCATGTTTGACCCAATGATGAATGTGTACACTCTAAAAATGTCATTTAATTTTAATTGAAAGAAAAAAAAACTACCCAACAGTTGGGTTGTCCATATTTGACTCAGCATTGTAAGAATACACTCTAAAAATGTCATTTAATTTTAATTGAAAGACAATGGGTTCGTCCATATGTGACCCAATGTTAAAAGAATACACACTAATAAAAATGTCATTTAATTTTAATAAAAAAAAACTACCCAATAGTTGGGTTTGTCCATATTTCACCCAAAGTTGTAAGAATACACTCTAAAAAAGTCATTTCATTTTAACTGATAAAATAAAAAGCAACCCACATGTTGGGTTTGTCCATGTTTGACCCAATGATGAATGTGTACACTCTAAAAATGTCTTATAATTTACATTTTTTAAAAATCATCCCTGCAGTTTGTCCATATTTGACCCAATGTTGGGTTATGTTTTTTCCCAATTAAAATTAAATGACATTTTTGTCATGACAACCCAACATTGGGTCAATTTTTTTTAAAGTAAAGGATTGGGTCAAAAGTTTTTTTTGTAAGTGAAGGGTTTTGATCTAATATACTGTATTTGCTTAAGCCTTATTTAATTGAAAACGACTGAAACCCCTCGTTTATTTCTTTATGACGTGGCTGTTTTAATTCCACCACTGCTCTTATATTCAGTATTAAACCAGAAACATTCCTCTGAATGTCAAAGCTAGTATATATTGTCTCCATGCACATGTTTGTTTTACTGTACTGAATAAACTACAGATTGCATAAAGCAGAATAAAGCATTAATTTTGGCCGACCATTCATAAGAAAAACCTGCAGTGCATTGGAAATATTAAGACCTTGACATTGACATTTGACCTTTTCTACCTCCCGTTTTTCTGAATCTCGCCATAATTCACAGTCAATAGAGGGTTTTTAGGAAAGCCATGTTTCTGAAAGCGCTGACCTCAAACACACACTTCATCCTGCAGTTCACTGATGGCGAACGCTCTGAAATGCTGCACAATAGTGTTTTTGTTTAAACAACTCAAGTTCAGCTCCGCTTCTGCTAATCTCTGATCCCGCCTGTCTCTTTTCTTCCTTTCACCGCTTTAGTGAAGAATAAACTCGATGTATAGTTCAAGTCTGACTCATTTTCTCAATAAATCCGCATTTATACACCTGCTTAACCCCAGTGTGAAATCTAAATTTGCGATGTTTCTTTCTAGAGCACACTGTTATTCATTTAGTCCAACAGTACAAGTAAAAACTGCCACGCCTACTTTTAAAAATCGTACATTTTCATACGACTGAGTTAAGCTGGCGAAATATAAAATAGTTACGTTTGCTCATGAGATCAGGCAGCTGAAGACTAAATTATTATTTAATTATTATTATTATTATCCAACTTCCCTCAACACACCTGCCTGGATGTTTCAAGTATACCTAGTAAGACCTTGATTAGCTTGTTCAGGTGTGCTTTATTAGGGTTGGAGCTAAAATCTGTAGGACTCCGGCCCTCCAGGAACAAGTTTGGTGACCTTTGCTCTAGGTGATCTTATGCAGCCTTTATAATGTTCGGGTTTGGACACTGTGGAGGCCATTTCATGACTGTCTGTGTTTCATCACCGTTTTTTTCATTTATTCATTTTCTTTTCATCTTAGTCCCTTTATTACTCTGGGGTCGCCACAGTTGAATGAACCGCCAACTTATCCAGCATATGTTTTACACAGCGGATGCCCTTCCAGCTGCAACCCATCTTTGGGAAACATCCATACACACTCATTTACTACAGACAATTTAGCTTAACCAATTCACCTGTACCGCATGTCTTTGGACTAGTGGGGAAACAGGAGCACCCAGAGGAAACTCACGCAAATGCAGGGAGAACAAGCAAACTCTAGACAGAAACGCCAACTAACCCAGCCGAGGCTCGAACCAGCGACCTTCTTGCTGAGAGGCGACAGCACTACCTACTGTGCCACTGCTTCGCCTCGTCAGAGTTTTAAAAACTCTGCAAATTAAAAAAAATAAGGGGGAAAAAACAGCCCATTTCCTCTTCTTTAGGTTTAAGGGTCATACCTTGCTTTTTCTGTCCAGGTGATCTCATACAGTCTCTATAATGTTCAGGTCTGGACCCTGTGGAGGCCATTTCATGACTGTTTACGTTTCATCAGCGTTTTTCTTTCTCCAAATAGGATTATATTAGCAGATCATTATCATGCTGAAAATGAAGTCCATTCGATAAGGAATGGCATATTGGATTAAAACCTATCTCTACTTTTCGACATTGACAATAACATCAGTTCAAAAAATACTGCCTACAACACTGCTAGAAATGCAGCTCAAACCAGGACAAACAGCCTCTTTCATTCATTCATTCATTCATTCATTTTCTTTTCGGCTTAGTCCCTTTATTAATCTGGGGTCGCCACAGTGGAATGAACCGCCAACTTATCCAGCATATGTTTTACGCAGCGGATGCCCTTCCAGGTGCAACCCATCACTGGGAAACCCAAACACACTCATTCGCAGACATACATACACTATGGACAGTTTAGCCTACCCAATTCACCTGTACCGCATGTGTTTGGACTGTGGGGGAAACCGAAGCACCCAGAGGAAACCCACGCAAATGCAGGGAAAACATGCAAACTCCACACAGAAACGCCAACTGACCCAGCCGAGGCTTGAACCAGCGACCTTTTTGCTGTGAGGCGACAGCACTACCTACTGCGTCACTGCGTTGCCAACACTGTCTTTCACATGCCTTAAACATGCATTCATTCATTTTCTTCTCAGCTTAGCCCCTTTATTAATCCGGGGTCGCCACAGCAGAATGAACCGCCAACTTATCCAGCACATGTTTTACACAGCGGATGCCCTTCCAGCCACAACCCATCTCTGGGAAATGCCAATTAAACCAAAATAATCCAAACTATAACCTAACTCCTATCCAAAAACCATTCGTCAACTGAAAGATCATTTATTTACCCTCTCTAAATCTCAATTTAAATAATAATTGACAGAAAGTTACATACAGTATATCCATTATACCATCAGTAAAATAACAGATTTAATGTTGGCCTAAAAATTTTAACTTGAACCAATGACCTTCTTGCTGTGAGGCGATAGTGTTAACCACTGAGCCACCATGCTGCCTACTGTCTCTATGGCAAGCAGAAACGAAATTATTTATTAGAAAATCTATTATGCTTAAAGATGTGCTGAAAAACAGCACTTGGAAGATATTTGACAAGCAATAATTGGTCTAAAGACTTTCTCTTCATCCACATGTGTTTTCTGTGAGAATCAAATCTGCCAGCGACTCAAACACAATGCATTTCCCTATAGATGTGTGTACAATAGTCCTATACGTTCTCAATAGAAGCAGGGTTTTCCTGTTTCTGCCTTGGCTCTTGTGTTGCCATTGAAAATAAAAAGTCGACGCACTAAAGCATATTTTTAGTCACCTCTGGACGACCTCACGATCACGTCTGTATTTTCAGAAGTACACTTGAGGACTGACAATAGTTGGGCTCTCGTACTCGGGGTTAGGAAATCACTCTTTCCCTGAGGAGTTTCACTTTTTCTGATCTGTCAGTGACTTTGGGAGCTGGTTTTGTTGGTTATAAATAACTGCACAGCATCTGCACACTTCATTTGGCCAAGCTATTGTTTATAATGTCGCGTCCTTTGAGGAACAGCCTTGAAAGTCTTAATGGTGTGGTGAAGTTCATGGTGTTTTTTGGGGAAGCTGCTGACAGGCTGTTGATGTGAGGTAAATACAGTATTAACAAAAGCACTGATGGAACATTTCCCATCAGGGCTGGAACACTTACTGGCCACTTTATTAGGCACACCTAATAACTGCTTGTTAATGCAAATTTCTAATCAGCCAATCACATGGCAGCAACTCAATGCGTTTAGGCATGTAGACATGATCAAGACGATCTGCTGCAGCTCAAAGCGAGCATCAGAATGGGGAAGAAAGGGGATTTAAGTGAATTTGAACGTGGCATGGTTGTTGGTGCCAGATGGGCTGCTCTGAGTATTTCAGAAACTGCTGATCTACTGGGATTTTCACGCACCACCATCTCTAGGGTTTACAGAGAATGGTCTGAAAAAGAGGAAATATCCAGTGAGTGGCAGTTCTGTGGGCCTTGTTGATGCCAGAGGTCAGAGGAGAATGGCCAGACTGGTTCCAGCTGATAGAAAGGCAACAGTACCTCAAATAAGCACTCGTTACAACTGAGGTCTGCAGAAGAGCATCTCTGAACACACAACACGTCCAACCTTGAGGCGGATGGGCTACAGCAGCAGAAGACCACACCGGGTGCCACTCCTGTCAGCTAAGAACAGGAAACTGAGGCTACAATTCACACAGGCTCACCAAAACTGGACAATAGAAGATTGGAGAAACGTTGCCTGGTCTGACGAGTCTCCATTTCTGCTGCCACATTCGGATGGTCGGCTCAGAATTTGCTGTCGACAAATTCAACTCGTGGTGGTGTACATGTGAAAGGGGGGACTTTCTCTGAAAGAAAGTTACCCCTCCTTTCCACACGGATCGCCTATCCGCAACACCCACGACGCTCTTCAGCTTCGCAATCAACCCGTGCCTCAATCAATAACCAGATTGGTTAACAAGCACCAGTTTTGCCTTCAAAATCTTTTTCAACATGACCAACCAACTTTCTGTGGTACAGTTATCTCCCTGTGTGTCGTTCTACTATGCTGCTGAGGAGTAGAGGATGTCTGCAGCACAGAATGATGACGCACGTCGTTTGAAAATCATGTAAAAGTCACATCAAATCCGATATAACCGTTCACACTGCGGTCGCATTCCAAATTATTAAGACTACATATGTAAGTGGCTCAGATCTGACCTGAAAAGATCAGATTCCATGCGGTTTGGGCTGTTCACACTGTCATCACCCGAGTCACATGAAGGGGAAAATATCAGATTCGGGCCACATTTGCCTGCAGTGTGAACGTAGCCTAAATGTCAGTATTTTACATCAGTATGATAACCAGAGCTGTTTCATTTTTACACTCCTGTAAGATCTCTTAGATCAAGGGATCAAAATCTCCTTTTAGTTACTCAGTCCAGACTGAAACGTCGTGTGAAGAGAGTTTTCTCTGGCGGGTCCGCGGTTATCGAACACTTTGCCTCTTGAGATTAGAATGGCTCCATCACTATCTATTTTAAATCACTCCTAAAAACTTACCTGTTCAGCTTGGCCTTTTAATATTATTATAGTAGTCTTTTCTAATATTATTATTATTTTCTTTTCTTTTAATATTATTATATTAGTTGTTTCTTTTGGCTTATTTTTATCTCTTTTTATTTGACTTTGTCTTATGTACAGCACTTTGGTCAGTCTTGGGGCTGTTTTTAATTGTGCTTTATAAATAAATGAACTTGAAGTTTAACTAGTATGATGTTGGTTGAAGAGATTGCCCGAAGTTGGATTTTGGTCACTTTCCAACATGACCTAAAATCAGTCAAATGTCAACGTCATTTGATGTCGTTATTGGGAGTCAAAATAGTGTACATTGAATTTTGATCACCCAGAATCATGACCTGAATCTAACCTAATATTAACATCTTATGATGTTGTGTGCCTGCTGGGGGTTTTTAAAGAAGTTGTTCTAACCAGTGGTCATACTCAAGTGAAAGTAGCAAAAAATGTGGAGCAAGTAGAGTAAAAGTATCTGTTGCAAACATTACTCAAAGTCTGAGGAGACCTTTTAAAAGGAATACACTGTGAAAAGTCGTTTTGCGTTTACATGCTGTTTGTGCAGGGATGTGTAAACGTAACATTCTGTAGTGCATTTTGTCATCTTCCCATATTTGTTTGTTCCTTCCAACCTTTCTTCCATTGTTTGTTTGTTCTGTCATTCCTTCTTTCATTCGTTTGTTCATTCTTTCCTTCATTCATTTGGTCCCTCCTTTGTTCCTCCCTTCATTCGTTCGCTCATTCATTCGTTCGTTCATATTTTTGTTCCATCCTTCATTAGGTCCTTTGTTCATTCGTTCCTTTCTTCCTTAGTTTGTTCAGTTCATCCTTGAATGCTTACTTCATTCATTTGGTCCTTCGCTCGTTCGTTAGTTCGTTCATTTATATTTTTGTTCCTTTCTTAATTAGGTCCTTTGTTCAGTCCTTCATTCATTCATTTGGTCCTTCCTTCGTTCCTCCTTTCATTCATTCGCTCATACATTCGTTCTTTCATTCATAATTTTTGTTCCTTCCTTCATTAGGTCCTTTGCTCATTAATTCATCCATACATTCCTTCATTCGTTTGTTCGTTCATTTATTCCTTCATTCGTTTGTTCAGTCCTTCCTTGAATCCTTCATTCGTTTGGTCCTTCCTTCGTTCCTTCCCTTCATTTGTTTTACTCGTTCATTTGTTCTGACGTTCATAATTTTTGTTCCTTCCTTCATTAGGTCCTTTGTTCATTCATTCATTCATTCATTCATCCATCCATTCATTCATTCATTCATTCATTCGTTTGTTCGTTCATTTATTCCTTCATTAGTTTGTTCAGTCCTTCCTTGAATCCTTCATTCGCTTGGTCCTTCCTTCGTTCCTTCCCTTCATTTGTTTTACTCGTTCATTTGTTCTGACGTTCATAATTTTTGTTCCTTCCTTCATTAGGTCCTTTGTTCATTCATTCATTCATTTATTAATTTGTTCCTTCGTTCGTTCGTTCATTCCTTCCTTTCCTTCCTTAGTTTGTTCAGTCCTTCCTTGAATCCTTCCTTCATTAGTTCAGTCCTTCCTTCATTCGGTCCTTCCTTCAATCATTCCATTTAGTGATTTTTTTAAGGCTGTTTGGTCATCTCAGTCATCATACAGTCGACATCTTTATTTTTTTTTACAGTCGACATCTATTTTCTCATCAGTGACATCCAGTCTATTAAAAGTCTCTGTGTCACTGTGTGTAAAGATTTTGGACATCTTCTTGAACACTTTTAATGCTTCCAAAAGGTTTGCTGCACTTATAAAGCCCCCATGTCTTGAGGTTGTTCAGTATCATGCGATTTACAATCTATTGTGCAGGACAGATTTTTCTGCATTAGCCAATCACCATAGACAAGAAAGAAATAAAGTAGTGACTGCAGGTTGAAGAACAGTAGTGGAGTAAAAGTACCAATAACGCTCTAATAATGTACTCAAGGGAGAGTAAAAGCACACATTTTTATATCTACTTAGTAAAGTACAATTCCTGAGAAAAACTACTCAATTACAGTCATTTGAGTATTTGTAATTAGTTACGTTAGACCACTGATTCTAGCCTATTTTATTTTCATAAATTGAGTTCTTCTGAATAAAATAATTAGAATCACGAACAATGCAGGTTTTGTTTTGATAATCGGGTATAAATTGGATGGTGAAAGTGTTTCTATAAGACATTTAAAGGGCATTTTATAGGTACATTTTGCCCACATTTATCTGCATATTAATCTGAAAACTGGAAGGCAGTTTAAGAAAACCTGAACATAAAAAAGAAACACATAAATGAAGGTTGTGTTTGTTGACTCATTATAATGTTCTAGTCTGAAATAAAGGCAGAACTTTTGAGAAACTAATTCATCCAATAAAACGAAAGCAACCTTTTGGAGATTTAATCATTGCTTTTTAGAGAATAAAAAAGTAGCATGTTTAAATTGATCACTTTGTTCAGTTCCAGCAATTTGGAGATGCAAACTCTTGTAAACATTAAACCTATTTTTAATGTGAGATGCAGGTTCTGTCCAGCCCTTATTACTTAGTTGCTTAGTTTTCTTAGTTCAGTGGTTTCCAAAGTGGGGGTCACTCTGTGTTTTTCACAAATCAAATAATTCTTTATCAAACTTTTACAATTACTATATTTTATTCAAAACCTACAGAAGATAAAAATAGTATTTAACCCTTGTGTACTGTTCAAATTGACTACCCCTTTACTATGATGGTGGCTGTTTTTGCCTCATTGACTTCCATTATGATCACTTTTTTTGATTGCAAAGCTGTGACAGCTTATAATCATTCCTTCCTTATTGTTGCTGGTTTTTCCTGTTGGGATGAGGTTTTTACACTGCAACTGATGATCAACAGTAAAAATCAACAGGGAAAACATCCTCAACAGCACACAAGGGATAATAGTTACATTAAAAAACAACATGCAAACCCCTAAGTTGGTTGGGTGTTTGGTTGGTTGGTTGGTTGGTCGGTTGATTTGGTTGGTTGGTTGACTTGGTTGGTTGGTTGGTTGATTTGGTTGTTTAGTTGGTTGGTTGGTTGATTGATTTGGTTAGTTGATTTGGTTGGTTGGTTGGTTGGTTGGTTGGTTGATTTGGTTGGTCAGTTGGTTGGTTAATTGGTTGATTTGGTTGGTTGGTTGATTGATTTGGTTGTTTAGTTGGTTGGTTGGTTGGTTGGTTGGTTGGTTGGTTGGTTGGTTGGTTGGTTGGTTGGTTGGTTGATTTGGTTGGTCGGTTGGTTGGTTGGTCGGTTGGTTGGTTGATTGGTTTGGTTTAGTTGGTTGGTTGGTTTGTTGGATTGTTGGTTGATTTGGTTGGTTGGTTGGTTATTTGGTTGGTTGGTTATTTGGTTGGTTGGTTATTTGTTTGGTTGGTTGGTTGATTTGGTTGGTCGGTTGGTTGGTTGGTTGATTGATTTGGTTGTTTAGTTGGTTGGTTGGTTTGTTGGATTGTTGGTTGATTTGGTTGGTTGGTTGGTTATTTGGTTGGTTGGTTATTTGGTTGGTTGGTTGGTTGATTTGGTTGGTTGGTTATTTGTTTGGTTGGTTGGTTGATTTGGTTGGTTGGTTATTTGTTTGGTTGGTTGGTTGGTTTGTTGGATTGTTGGTTGATTTGGTTGGTCGGTTGGTTGGTTGGTTGATTGATTTGGTTGTTTAGTTGGTTGGTTGGTTTGTTGGATTGTTGGTTGATTTGGTTGGTTGGTTGGTTGGTTATTTGGTTGGTTGGTTATTTGGTTGGTTGGTTGGTTGATTTGGTTGGTTGGTTATTTGTTTGGTTGGTTGGTTGGTTTGTTGGATTGTTGGTTGATTTGGTTGGTCGGTTGGTTGGTTGGTTGATTGATTTGGTTGTTTAGTTGGTTTGTTGGTTTGTTGGATTGTTGGTTGATTTGGTTGGTTGGTTGGTTGGTTATTTGGTTGGTTGGTTATTTGGTTGGTTGGTTGGTTGATTTGGTTGGTTGGTTATTTGTTTGGTTGGTTGGTTGATTTGGTTGGTCGGTTGGTTTGTTGATTGATTTGGTTGGTTGGTTGGTTGATTTGGTTGGTTGGTTGGTTGGTTGGTTGGTTGTTTGGTTGGTTGATTTGGTTGGTTGGTGGATTTGGTTGGTCGGTTGGTTGGTTAATTGGTTGATTTGGTTGGTTGGTTGATTGATTTGGTTGGTTGGTTGGTTGGTTGGTTGATTTGGTTGGTTGGTTGGTTGGTTGGTTGGTTGGTTGAGTTGGTTGGTTGGTTGATTGATTTGGTTGGTAGGTTGGTTGGTTGGTTGATTGATTTGGTTGTTTAGTTGGTTGGTTGGTTTGTTGGATTGTTGGTTGATTTGGTTGGTTGGTTGGTTATTTGTTTGGTTGGTTGGTTGATATGGTTTGGTTGGTTATTTGGTTGGTTGGTTGGTTATTTAGTTGGTTGGCTGGTTGGTTAATTTGGTTGGTTGGTTGGTTGGTTATTTGGTTGGTTGGTTATTTGTTTGGTTGATTGGTTGATATGGTTTGGTTGGTTATTTGTTTGGTTGATTGGTTGATATGGTTTGGTTGGTTATTTGGTTGGTTGGTTGGTTGATTTGGTTGGTTGGTTATTTGGTTGGTTGGTTGGTTGATTTGGTTGGTTGGTTATTTGTTTGGTTGGTTAGTTGATATGGTTTGGTTGGTTATTTGGTTGGTTGGTTGGTTGATTTGGTTGGTTGGTTGGTTATTTGGTTGTTTGGTTGGTTGGCTGGTTGATTTGGGGTGCATTTCCCAAAACCATCGTTAGCCAACTAAGGTCGCAAGTTCTGTCGTTACAAACATAGTTTGTTGATTTGCCGTTTCCCAAATCCGTTGCTCCAACGAACATTCGCAAATTGCATCGCAAACTTGAGCACTCGCAACTACAGCTCTGGAGCTGTAGTTAGAAACATAATTCCTGGCTGTTTTCTATTCCCACTTGTCCCCCCTATGCCCTATTCATTTAGAACAGTCTAACATTCAAAGTTGGAATTATTAAAAATAAAAAAGCATCAAGGTCATCTCTCTTAAGGCTGATTTATAGTTCTGCGTCAAGTGCACGCGTATGCTATGGCGCAGTCTAAGCGTGGACGCATCGCCCCTCGCCGTGGCCGTCGGCGCCGCTGACGCGCACCTCTCAAAAAATTTAACGCATACGCGTAGCGCATGTGATTGGTCGGCTTGGTAGCGCTGACGAGTGTGGGTGGAGGTGAGAGCTGCGCGAGCATGATGCAGTGGGTGTTTACAAGTGTGAGTCCCGTGAAGGAGCTCCGGATGGAGCTGTTTTGTGTTTACCGTATGATTAAAGTTGTTGCACGTCTGCCGGTTCCCGCCTCAAAATGAGCAAATTTGAGTCACTTGTACATTAAGGAAGCGTTCAGAAAAAACAAAACACCAGCGAAGAAACTCGACACAGAGAAACATAGACACCTACTGCCAGCTAGCGTATCGGAAGTGTAACAGCGCGCAGAAGTATAAATGCACGCCTACGTGCAATTGCACAAATAAGTTAAGGGGTTCTTCTCTATAGTTACTCCACCTCGTTTAGAGCATCTTTATGGACGTTTTACATTATAACTAACGTGGTTCAAGCGATGGATCTGTGACAGAGAAACTAGGGGTTGTGGGAAGCACTCTTCACTACATCGTTCTTTTCCCAAATGATGCATCGTACAATGATAGTTCAGCCGCGAGTTACGTCGTTGTTTGGGTTGGTTGGTAGGTTATTTGGTTGGTTGGGTGTTTGGTGGATTTGGATGGTTGATTTGGTTGGTTGGTTTATTTGGTTGGTTGGTTGGTTGGTTGGTTGGGTGTTTGGTGGATTTGGTTGGTTGATTTGGCTGGTGGGTTGGTTGGTTGGTTAATTTGGTTGGTTGGTTAATTTGGTTGGTTGATTTGGTTGGTTGGTTGGTTGGTTGGGTGTTTGGTGGATTTGGTTGGTTGATTTGGCTGGTGGGTTGGTTGGTTAATTTGGTTGGTTGGTTAATTTGGTTGGGTGGTTGGTTGGTTGGTTGATTTGGTTGGTTGGTGGTTGGTTGGTTGGTTTGATTGTATGGTTGGTTGGTTTGTTGATTGGTGGTTGATTTGGTTGGTTGGTTGGCTGGTGGGTTGGTTGGTCGGTTAGTTAATTTGGTTGGTTGGTTAGTTGTACAATTGTTTGGTTTTTGTGATTCCACAAAATTCCACAAAATCATTTAATCTGAGACTTTAACTGAAAACAAACAATAAGAGCATTTTCAGATTTTAATTTTAGATTACAAAGGCAAACATTTTTTTCTTAATGACATGCACAGATGAATTGTTCACCACACCACTAGCAATGTGCACTAACAAAATCATATGGTTAGTTTTGATTTCATATGTACTTTAACATAAAGGCTATATGTCTTTCAAATTAGATCAGAGGGCTGATCTTGTCAAGTACACTGAAATCCATCCCAAAACCTGGCGCGTTTCATGGGTTTCGTGCTCAGAGAAGAGACATCCCGTGAGTTTTGCCATCTCTGTGTCTGGACTGAACGCTGGTATTTCCTCACCGAGAGCTGCTTCCTCAATCTATCTCCTGCTGTCACACACAAGGTCCTTCACAGAGTTTGCTAAGGTTAACTCTGAGTTTAATTACAGGTACACTGTGAGAATATCTGTTCATAAACAGGTTCTGTATTTAAGCATTCAGGGTGTTTTCCATTCATTTACAGATGTGAAATGTATTATGGGATGTTGATCTCTGCTCTTTTGACTTTTGATGATGAAAATTCAACTCTACAGTTTAACAAAGTGACTTTTAGTGACATTCTACTCGTTTGATGTAATATAATATATAGGAAATAAAATGTAGAGAAATAAGTCTGTAAAATAACTGAAAATGTACTGGCAGTTTATTACAAGGTTTTTGTAGCATAATATACAACTCCAACCCAGACAATATAACACTGCAAACTATTAAAAATGTCAATAAAAGTTACTTTTTCCAGCTTGTCAATATTAAAAGTTGTTGGAAGAAGGATCCAATAATGCAATTCATTATTCAATAAAAACATCAGTCACAAAATATGGAAAGCTGCAAATTCTGTGATATTTCTTACAGTGTATTAAATCATAAAAGTTTTATTGTATTTTCCAAATACATCTTGTTTGTATTTGCAGTTTCCGAACGACTAGCATCACCAAAAATGACATTGCAAACACAAAATGAAAAGAAATTAAATACTTTAAATGCTTACATTTACAAACAAAATTCTGAGCAGAAATAACAAAAAGCAAAACTGCTTGTTATTTTATTATTCTTGACTCTCACAGACTATGTTTAATGAGACTCGCTTTTGGGTAAAATGACACACTTACACACTTGACACACTTGAAGATCTGTGTCATTCTGGTATTCATGATCAATTCACCGATCTGCGTATTTGAGCAAGAAGAGCGTCTGCTCTGAGGCGAGAGCCATTTGCCAAAGAAAATATGAAGAGTTTATTTAGGAAACCATCTGTTAGTGCTTCTGTGGGAATGGAGACGGTTTGTTTAGGATTTATGTGGATTTGTTGTTTGTTTTCCTGTTGCTCAACTGGTAAAGCATGGCAAAATCCTGGATTTGACACTTTTGATTACAAAAAATATCTGCTAGACATATAAAAATAAATGTGACGTACAACCCCAAATCAGAAAAGGTTGGAACAGTATGGATAACGCAAATAAAACCAGAAAGAATTGATTTTTAAATGTATTTAATTTACTTGTATTTCATTGTAGACAATACAATAAACATTATTTAATGTGTTGCTCATGATTTTCATTGGTTTATATATATATATGAACATGTATTTCAATTTTGGTTCTTGCAACACATTATAAATATAGTTGGAACAGTAAAGTATTTACCACTTTGTAAAGTTGCCATTCCTTTTCATAACACTTAAGATGTTTAGGGACTAAAGACATCAAGTAATGAAGTGTTTCAGGTGTCATTTTGTCCAATTCTTCCTGCAAACAAGTCTTAAAGGGCACATAGTTGACCTCTTTTTTATGATTTAATATTAATATTTTGGTTCTTCTGAGTGTACCAGTTTAGGTTCAGTTTAAAACACAATTCAGATTTCTTTATTATAATGTGTTTAAAAGTGTCATGTTGGGGGCGTGTCCACAGTTCGCTGATTTAGGGGTGTGTTGCTTCACATGTAAATTAGTTTCGGCTTCCCGCCAACATAACAAGGGGGCGGAGCCATGAGCTCACCCACTCTGTGTTTGCAACAGAGTCTGACAGGCAGACGGAGAAGGAGAGAGAGGATCACCATTCAGTCGTACATGTACGACTCTGACACAGACCAAGCAGAGAGTACAAAATCATTTGTGTCTTTGTACAGTTTTACAGCCAACTGTGTGCTAGTTTCAAGTGCCGAGCTTGTACACAGAAACTAATAACCACGCACACTGAATTAACTTTGACTGAGGCACCGGATGCGCCGCTCGAAGCCGCGACACGGCACACCAGACACTCTCTGTGGCGCGGCAGAGACATGAAGTGTCCCGAATCGTCGCGCCACACATTTTTGAATTCTAAACATAGGTTTCTGCAGCGGTCCGCGGCGCCCAGCCGTCGACTTGAGTGTACCCTGATAGAAACCTATGTTTAGAATTCTAAAACGCATGCTAGTTAAGATCACAGGGAGCTTCTGGGATCATGAGAAATGCAAACGGCTGAAGTATAAGGTAGACTCAATGAGAAGTACACATGTTTGCAAACCTACCTAAAGATACAACCAATAATTCCGATTAGAGCGATAATGTGGAGAATATTGATCTTGTGTTGAGCCCAATGAGCCTTGCATCTAAAATAGAGCTAGCGTGTTCCTTTAGTGATATCGCTTCCACTCACGCTGAAAATGGCAGACGTGAATCAACAAACTGAGGATATGATGACGCGCCTGTCAATCAATTCGGTGGGCGGGGGGACCGCTCTCCTACGTAAAGTTGCGGTCGGTTTGAAAACAGCTCCAATTGGTCCACCGTTTTTTATGTTGTTAAATTGAAAAAAAAAAAAGCACTGGGTGTGTTTATATCACCCAAATATGACGGTCTATACACCATACATGCACATATGTCTGTCCAAACAGCTTGAAAAGTAGATTTTTTACCATAGGTGCCCTTTAAGGTGGGCAACAGTACGGGGTCTTCGTACAGGGTCAGACATTCTTTATTCAAGACAGGTCGGGACTGCAGGCAGGCCAGTCAAGTACCTGCATCTTCTTCCTCCGTAGCCCGGATTTGTGATACTGATTCATCTGACCACTGTACACATTTGCACTGTGTGATGGTCCATCCCAGGTGCCTCCGAGCCCAGAGAATTTGACAGCTCTTCTGGACACTGTTAACATAGGGCTTCCTTTTTGGCACAGTACAGTTTTAACTGGCATTTGTGGATGTAACTACGTATTGTGGCACTTGACTAAGGTTTGCTGCAATAGTCTTGAGCCCATGTGGTGATATGGCTTATAGATGAATAAGGAATTTTTAATCCAGCGCCGCCTGACTGATCGGAGATCACAGTTGTTCAGCTTAGGCTTGCACCCTTATATGCCCCAATTCATCTATAGCGCATGAGTTTGGACTGTGGGGGAAACCGGAGCACCCGGAGGAATCCCACACCAACATGGAGAGAACATGCAAACTCCACACAGAAATGCCAACTGACCCAGCCGGGACTCGAACCAGCAACCTTCTTGCTGTGAGGTGACAGTGCTAACCACTGAGCCACCATGTCGCCTCATTACGTTTTTTGTTTCTGAAAACTAGGTTCATCTTGGAGACACAAATGTACCCGCAATACTAGAATCACTCAGTTGACTTGATAGATAAAAGCCCTCCTGTCCTGCTCTTTTAAACAGTAGTGTTCAGCACTGGGTGGATGTTTACTGAATGATGGCTTTAATGAAGACAGATTCTGACCACAGCTACACATAAATCCCAGGAGAAGAGCAAAGCTGAAGGATTATGGGATGCCAGTGCAATGATCGGAATGTGGGATGTGATTCCCGGGTCAGTTCTCCAGAAGTGCTGCTTTTACTCGGTGAAATACTCCAAAAGAGAAGGATTGCAGGACAAGTTACCATTAAAAGCTAAATTATTCACCCTCCTGTGAAACTTGTATTTGTATTTTGTAAGTGCCGTTTAATTTTATTTCAACACATTTCTAATCATAATAGTGTTAATAACTCATTTCTAATAACTGATTTATTTTCTCTTTGCCATGATGACAGTAAATAATATTAGACTAGATATTCTTCAGGATACTAGTATTCAGCTTAAAGTGACATATAAACGCTAAACTAGATTAATTAGGGTCAGTTAGGCTAGTTAGTGTAATTAGGCACGTCATTGGATGGTTTGTTCTGTAGACTATTGAAAAAAAACAATGATTTTCTAAAGAGGCTAATAATATTCACCTTAAAAATAAAAATAAATAAATAAACAAATGATTTTTGAGACTTTTTCCAGAAGAAATATTCATTCATTCATTTTCTTGTCGGCTTAGTCCCTTTATTAATCTGGGGTCACCACAGCGGAATGAACCGCCAACTCATCCAGCATTTGTTTTACACAGCGGATGCCCTTCCAGCCACAACCCATCTCTGGGAAACATCCACTCATTCACACACATACACTACAGACAATTTAGCCTACCCAATTCCCCTATAGCGCATTGGTTTGGACTGTGGGGGAAACCGGAGCACCCGGAGGAAACCCACGTGAACATGCAAACTCCACACAGAAACGCCAACTGACCCAGCCGAGGCTCGAACCAGCGACCGTCTTGCTGTGAGGTGACAGCGCTACCTACTGCGCCACTTCGTTGCCCCCAAAAGAAATAAATAAAAAGAATTTAAAAATATAAATACAAAATACTGCAAAAACTCCTTGCTCTGTTAAGCATCACATTTATATGAATATTTGAATAAGAATTTTAAAAATGGGCATCACGGTGGCGCAGTGGGTAGCATGGTCGCCTCGCAGCAAGAAGGTCGCTGGTTCGAGCTTCGGCTGGGTTAATTGGCATTTCTGTGTGGAGTTTGCATGTTCTCCCTGTTTTGGCGAGGGGTTCCTCTGGGTCCTCCAGTTTCCCCCACAGTCCAAACACATTCGCTATAGGGGAATTGGATAAGCTAAATTGTCTGTAGTGAGCTGGAAGAGCATCTGCTGTGTAAAACATGTGCTGGATAAGTTGGCAGTTCATTCCACTGTGGTGACCCCAGACTAATACAGGGACTAAGCCAAAAAGAAAATGAATGAATGAATATTTTAAAATTCAGAAGAGGGCTTATTATTGTTAATGTTATTATTATTATTTTATTTTATTTTATAAAAAAAATATTTATTATTACACATTTTTTTACGGTTTTGTAATTTTAGCTGCATTTTTAAACTAAATTAAACTTTTTTTAAATATATAAAATGTAATATAAGTTGATGTAAATTTATATGAATTTATTATTATTATTATTATTATCTTATTTTTATTGTAAGTTTATATTTAATTTAAATTATAATACTTTTTTGTATTTATTATTAGCATTTTTGTAATTCTGCTGTGTTTATTTGCTTGTAATTTATATCAACTATATTCATTCATTCGTTCATTTACTTTTCGGCTTATTCCCTTCATTATTCAGGGATCGCCACAGCGGAATGAACCGCCAACTTATCCAGCACATGTTTTACGCAGCGGATGCCCTTCCAGCTGCAGCCCAGTACTGGGAAACACCCATATACACACACACACACTCATACACTACTGCCAATTTAGTTCATCAATTCCCCTATAGAGAATGTGTTTGGACTGTGGGGGAAACCGGAGCACCCGGAGGAAACCCACGCCAACATGGGGAGAACATGCAAACTCCACACAGAAACGCCAACTGACCCAGCAGGGACTCGAACCAGCGACCTTCTTGCTGTGAGGCGACATTGCTAACCACTGAGCCACCGTGTCACAGCATTTATTATTTCTATAATACAATTTTTAAATAATAACTGTTTACATAAATTATTAGTTTTTTTACATTCAGTAAATTTAGTTTAATAGTTTATACTAAATGGTAGCTTTGTCAGTTTTATTTTCAAGCTCATTTAAAATTACTTTAATATAATGTCCTAAAGGGGGTGGCACAGTGGGTAGCGCTGTTGCCTCAAAGTGTGGAGTGTGCATGTTTTCCCCGTGTTGGCGTGGGTTTCCTCCAGATGCTCCGGTTTCCCCTTCAGTCCAAACACATGCGCTATAGGGGAACTGGGTAAGCTAAATTGTCCGTAGTGTATGTGTGTATGTATGAGAGTGTATGGGTGTTTCCCAGTGTTGGGTTGTGGCTGGAAGGGCATCCGCTGTGTAAAACAAATGCTGGATAAGGTAGCGGTTCATTCCGCTGTGGCGACCCCTGAAAATGAATGTCCTAAGCTTTAGTTTTTCATTAAATAATAAAAACGTTACCTTCAACTATATATTTGCCAAAATGTTAGAGAGTTACGTAATCAGATTGCATTGCGAAGACACACGCACACGCTGATACAAACAGTCTCTCTCACACACACATACATACACGCACACACACACACACACAATCTCACGGCAATTCCTAACTTTTTGATTTAGTGGCTAATTCGTACAAATTCGAACAATCTAATTCGTACAATTTAGTACGATTTGCTCATCCCCCAATGACGGTTGGGTTTAGGGGCGGGGTTAGGTGCCACGCCTCCTTTTTAAAATCGTACAATTTCGTACGACTGAACTCATACGAATTCATACAAATTAGCCACTAAACTGACAAAACGTAAAATACTTACGTTTTCTCGTGAGATCAGGCTGGTTAAACACATATCAGAGGTCTTTCTTCACTCAGACTCATGATGTTCTGGCTTTCACTCTTCTCATATAAACACCGGCTGTTTTTCTGGGCTGAGACAGTCAGAGAGATGCCAGACAGACTCTCATTCAGCACACAGCAGGTGCATCTGCATTTATTACTGGTTTCTTTTCATCTCTTTAAAAATATGCAACTAAACCATACCTGTCAACCTTCCCGTTTTTACCGGGATTCTCCCGTATTTTACAGTTCTATCCCGCTATCATCCCGTAAAAGTATTTTTCCGTATTTCTCCCATATTTTCAGTCTTTCTCTGAAGGGTGGCAAATAAACATTAAAGAGCCAAGCCTCCCTATATGCAACCCATACCGCCAAACCACCAGGCGCCGCCCCCTGCTCTTAAATGTGAGTCTGCTCTGTGCTTTCGCTTTGTTTATGGCGGGATTCCCTTTCCTTTTCATTACAGGTGCCGTCTCCCCTTCATATGCAATCCTCAAAACAGTCATATAACGGTGCCTGACTGTCAGCTGACGCGCTCCATAGTGAAAAAGAGACGCTGTTTCTCAAAAGGATTCTGTACACGTGATTTGAAGCGGAGTGAAAGTCAGGGTTTTGGGTGCGTGTTTAAACTGACATATACATATAATTAATAATAATAATATCTAAAGATGTCGATCTTGGTGTTTTTTTTCAAACACAACTAATTTCGTACTAAATGAGCATAAATAGTTAGCAAAGCAATCGAAAGCTTTCATTATAATGTTAGATCTGTGCATTTTTAAAGTGACACCTGTTATTTAATCAACACAGGCTCATTCTGAAAACGTAGTCCCGAGGAAGTTTCTGGAGACTGTGAAAGACGTCCCATTTACTAACATGAACAAACAATGAACAACACATTTATTACAGTATTTGTTCATGTTAGTTAATGAAAATAGATTATTGTTCATTGTTAGTTCATGTTAACTCACCGTGTATTACCTATAATGTTAACAATGATGAACTTGGATGTTAATAATGCATTAATAAATGTTCAATTATGATTAATAAATGCTGTACAAGTGTTGTTCATGATTAGTTCATGTTAGTAAACGCATTAACTAATGAACCTTATTGTAAAGTGTTTCCGAATTTATAATTTTAAAAAATAGTCCTCACAAGGTCAAAATTACTGCACTCAAAGAAATAACTCATTGGGTGAACTCAGTTTAATTGAGGGCAGGATTTCCATCCATTTGTTTAGCACCAACTAAAAAACAATTCAATGCAATTGAGTTGGTCCAACATGATTTTATCAGATAAAAGTTGAATTAAATTTGTATTTTTATTTAACTTAAAGGTCTGATAATATCATGTGTGTCTATTAAGTGTCGTACATTTTTGAAGTCTCTTAGTGTTATTTGAAGTCATCCTAAATGAACTAAAAGAGCAATTTTTAAGCATATTTCATGAATTACACATACAGTTGATCGAGACTGATCTCGGAACTCATTTTAGGACAGTTATAGGGTGTATGCAGAAGCATGCTAATAGGACTTTTAATTTGCCAGTAACCTGAGTCAAGCGCCTCCGGTCAATTGTATTCCAATGCAAAAATCGGCGCATTTAAGGTCAGTTTTCTTTAAAAATCAGCGATCTCCACTGGCTGAGTGATATCTGATATAAAGTGGGTCTCAGATTGTACACGAAGCGCTGCATTAAATAACATTTCCCCCACCATGTCTTTATAATATGAGCATTTATTTTACCCCATTATATTCAATTGAGCTTCTGCGCTAGCCTGCCGATTTTGACGGTCGCGTGCGAATAAATAGCTTTTTGTCTCGTTTTACGCTTGAACAACTATATGAATGCCAAACTTTATTTAACTGAGTGTATTTTAATTACATTAAAACATCCATGCTGTAAAAGGAACCGTATAAAATGGTAAAAAATTCACAATAACAGGTAACCGGAAGTTTATCAGTATGGGAAACACACTAGCTCGTCATATACCCTATTGCACACTGAACAAAGCAATAAACCGCATGTTTGCTAATTAAGCTGCCAACACCTTAAGCATGGTGCTTCTGCAAACTGGTAATCTCAAAACCCAAACCATGACATGAGGGTCTGCTAAATCTTCAAACTACAGTGAAGATTAAACTCTAACTAGTCTTTCTATTGACTTTAAACACCTAAGATTAATTTTGTTGCCAAAATTTCCCTCTCTTAATTCAATCCCACACAAAGCATGCTGGGAACTACAAATCCCCTAATCAGGTTTGGTGGACCAACACAATTCCTTCATGTTGCCCCAACACAAAACTCTTAAGTTAACTTAATGGTTTACACATTTAAGTTCACTGAATATAAAACAAATAAATTGGCCAAAGAAATGTCAAGAATTGAGTTGCTTCAGCTCATTTTATACAGGTAGTTTGAACAAGCAGCAGTGATAAATTTAAGTGTGGGAAATTTACTATACTTGCGGGCACATTCACAAAGTACAGAATAAAATGTGTACACAAACACACACACACACACACAGTCCAAACACATGCACTGTAGGTGAATTGAGTAAGATAAATTGGCCAAGGTGTTTAAGTGTGAATAAGAATGTGTGGGTGTTTTCCAGTGATGGGTTGCAGCTGGAAGGGCATCCGCTGTGTAAAACATTAGCTAGATAAGTTGGCGGTTCATTCTGCTGTGGCGACCACAGATTAATAAAGGGACTAAGCCGAAAAGAAAATGAATAAATGAATGAGTATTATTATAATTTTGAAAAACCTTTGGTAATTTTAATGTTTAAATTATTTTATTTCTATAGAATAAATAAAATTAATTTATTATTTATATTAGATTTAAGTTAAAACATTAATGTAAATACAAAATGAAAGTAAAAACACATAATAAAAATATTATTTTCAAATATTAAATATATATTAAAGAAAGAATCTAAATGGCAAAAATACTTAAGTAATTGGACCAACACAATTCCTTCATGTTGTCCCAACACAAAACTCTTAAGTTAACCTAATGGTTTATAAATTTAAGTGGACTGAACATAAAACAAATAAATTGGCCAAAGAAATGTCAAGAATTGAGTTGCTTCAGCTCATTTTTTACAGGTAGTTTGAACAAGCAGCAGTGATAAATTTGAGTGTGGCAAATTTACTATACTTGCGGGGACATTCACAAAGTACAGAATAAAATGTGACCACAGATTAATAAAGGGACTAAGCCGAAAAGAAAATGAATGAATGAATGAGTATTATTATAATTTTGAAAAACCTTTAGTAATTTTGCTGTTTAAATTATTTTATTTCTATAAAATCAATAAAATTATTTTAATTTATTATTTATATTAGTTTTAAGTTAGAAAATGTATGTAAATACAAAATGAAAATAAAAACACATAATAAAAATATTATTTTCAAATATTAAATATATATTAAAGAAAGAATCTAAATGGCAAAAATACTAAAATAATTGGACCAACACAATTCCTTCATGTTGTCCCAACACAAAACTCTTAACTTAACTCTTAACTCTAAACTTAATGGTTTACAAATTTGAGTGGAATGAACATAAAACAAATAAATTAGCCAAAGAAATGTCAAGAATTGAGTTGCTTCAGCTTATTTTATACAGGTAGTTTGAACAAGCAGCAGTGAAAAATTTGAGTGTGGCAAATTTACTATACTTACGGGGACATTCACCAATGTGTACACTTACACACGCACACACACACACACACACACACACACACACACACACACACACACACACACACTAACCCCTTTTAAGTCCTTTAAAAGGGAGTAAAAGTGTGACATCATGTTTCAGTCAGCTCAGTAATGTAATTATTTCAGTCGTTTTTGTAGGAAACGCTGTAATGAAATGCTTTGACCGGTGCATCATCGTGTACGTTCATAAAAGGTGACGTCATCATCATCATCATCATCATCATCATCATCATCCTCAATATATTGTTATAATTCTGTTTTTATGGTAACCTGGCAACCGAGTGTGATTCTCCTCCACCCAAACACTCATGTGGCTTCATTCATGTCATGCTTTTATGTAACGCAATGCAGCCATTACACACACACACACACACACACACACACACACACGCACACACACACACACACACACACACACACACTCGTGCTTCATCATCGGTGTCCAAACCCCGGTGAAACACACTGATTTAACACTGTTTGCTTTTGTTTTCACTCCACAAGCTGGTGTTTCTGAGCGCTGATTAAGAACAGATGTTTTTCGGTCTCTCGTGTCTCCAAGAGAAACCCGCACACACACACACACACACACACACACACACACACGCACACACACACACACACACACACACACACACACAGTATTGCAAAACCCGACAGTTTTTATAAACCTGAAACATAAATACTGTAAATGCCTTTGTGTTGAGGAAAACATGCTGGTTTATTTTAACCCAACTTTGTGTTAAATATACACTGTAAAACAAAACATTTGCTGCTTTACTTTTTTATTTTGTTTAATCAAATAAACATTCGTATTTATAACTCAATGTCACGATCACGATCACCAGCGATGCACTCCTGACAGATCGCTAATGAACTACATATGTCATGTTTAGGAACTACAAATCCTATCAGGCCATGTCACACACACCAGTTGCTCATCACGGCTGATGAGACACACACAGCTGAGACTTGTGATCAGTTCAAAGACATGTGGTACAGGTGAATTGTATATGCTAAATTGTCTGTAGTGTATGATATATATACACACAGTCAGAATTATTTTCCCCCAATATCTGTTTAGCGGACTGCTGATTTTTTTTCAACACATTTCTAAACATAGTAGTTTTATTAACTCATTTCTAATAACTGATTTATTTTCTCTTTGTCATGATGACAGTAAATAATATTAGACTAGATATTCTTCAAGACACTTCTATACAGCTTAAAGTGACATTTAAAGGCTTAACTAGGTTAATTAGGGTAACTAGGCAGGTTAGGGTAATTTGGCAAGGCGAGAAAAAAACTAAAGGAGCTAATAATATTGACCTTAAAATGGTTCATTAAATATTAAAAACTGCTTTTATTCTAGCCGAAATAAAACAAATAAGACTTTCTCCAGAAGAAAAAATATTATCAGACATACTTTGAAAATTTCCTTGCCCTGTTAAACATCATTTGGGAAATATTTACAAAGAAATAAAAAAATTCAAAGGGGGGCTAATAATTCTGACTTCAACTATATATATTATAGTTTACTGTAGTAAATGCTTAAGTATACTATGGTAATTACTATTAGTTCATGATAGTAATACTACATTATGTAGTGTAATTAATTAATGAAGAGTTGTAAATATATATATACAATATAATGTTTATTCCCAAATATTTCCCTATACTATAAATTACTTCAGTATTTTAAATGTGTAACACCTGGTTTTATTTCAGAACAGCATATTATTTACAGTAATTAACTGAACTGAACTATTATGCCTCATATATGTTTCATTGCCAGTTTTATTGATCACTAAGATATGATTGACTTGGATTTAATTTGCTTCGATTTAAAAATGAAAATAGTTAAAATAGCTTATATCATACAAGAAGCTCTTCTCATAAAACAGATGCTTCATACACAAATACTTGTGTAGAAATGTTTATTACTAATTTTTCAATGAACATGATTTGATTATAACTGCAGATCAATGACAGTGCGAAACAGCCTACTGTAACGTCTGTAATTATATTAAATAAATAAATAAATGAACATATATGAACACATACAGCCCCTTACAGTCTCCGATATGTTACCAACTACAGAAGAACACACACAACAGACATTTCGTCCGTATTTAGGTTCAAAACAACCCAAAATATAGCCCACAGTCAGTGTAAACCTCTCATCTGTGTCTGTAATCTTCAGCAGCACATGTAGGCTCTGTTAGACAGTAATTCCGTCATTCCCAGTTCATATTAGTCCAGAAGGTGAAGATAATAGTTATACATGGCATTTTGTTCATGTTTGCTGAAAAATAATGTGCTCCTTTTTTTCCGGCTTCTCCTTTGTTTCTTCGCGCTTCTCTCTCGCGTTTGTCAGTGTCTGACAGGATCGGGTTTCAAAAGCACGTCAATAATCAAGCGCAGGTTATTATCATCAGCTCAAGAAGTTTGTTATTTCAGATATAATGTTAGACGCGCGCGAGCGCTAGCAAGAAAGCGAAACCGCTCGCGCCTCAGACTGGCTCGTAAAAAACTAAGGGGCACAGGGTAAATCTGCTCTTCTTCTTGGCTTTGTGGCTGTTCATCAAGACGACGACAAGGTTTGTTTGAGCCCAGATCGACCATGACTCAGTATTATATGTATTTATAATTCTGCTATAATCTCTTGCTGTGTATTTCAAACATGGCGGGTTTTTTGTTTTCATTCTGGCTTGTTGCATAAGCGAATAACGTATCTCTGTAAACCAATAGCGTTCAGCTGCGTATGTGGCTCCGCCTTTTGGTACCCTTTCTCGTGTTTGGTACCCTTTCGAAAGGGTGCAGAAAAAGTGGTACAGTACGGTTTGGTTCGGTACGCTTTTTGACAGTGGAAACGACCATAAAAGCGTACCAAACCGAACCGAACCGTACCGTACCACTCAGTGGAAACGGGCCATAAGATACTTTTGCCAAGTAGCTTTTAGCTTAGCTTGCCACATTTCTGAGAGGGTAGCTTTTAGTGTAGTTAAGCTACATTTTAAATAGAGTAGCTAACAGCTTAGCTCACTACATTTTTCAAGTAGCTTGCCCAACACTGCTGTTAGCGTTGTAGAACTGGAAAAGCCAAAAATAATATGTTTTACAGGATGCCTTGATGGTGAGGATATCTTTGGACAATTTTAAAATTTTGCGTGAACTGACCCTTTAATGTGCAAAAAAACATAATAAAGAGACTCTAATTGTCTGAATGCAGTTCACAAGAGACTGTTTTTAAGTTTTTAATCTGCTGTCGGGAAACAATAAAAGACATTATCTGTTTTGGAGCCACCGACACCATTGTTTCACGTTCCTGTAAACAGAAGGTTAATCATTATGAAAATATTGAACTAGCGATTTGGACCTAAAGAGGAAAAAAGGTGAGCGCTGAGGAGATTAGATAACACCCAGTCGAGTCAGTTTTAGAAAAACAAATGTCTTTTGCACTGATCTTGGGTTTGCACGGCTTAGTTCTTTGAGAAATGCTGTGTGAGCAGGAACTGCGGTAATAAAAATGATCTTTGGCAGAACATGCGTTTGGACGTTAAACCTGATTCATACACAATCCAAACAACATCAATCCATCCTTTTATAAAGGTTTAATGACACAGTGTTGATTTCAGATCTAATGAATGTCTCTGAACCAATAAATCCCACATAACAAAGTGCTTTCCTGATGTGTTTGAATGTTGGAAAAACAATAAGAGCTTTACTGATCACTTTCCAGATGCAGATATTTCAAGTTTAAGCAGCAGATGTACAATATTCAATGACACATTGTCATGAAAACGGCATGTGTTGGTATTGCACAACATGCTGATGATGAATGTGTCTGTGTGTGTGTCAGTCGACGCTGTACAATTGATTAGTTCTGCATTGTTCTCTCAGCACAAACTGAGCACAAAGTTTCCTCTTTCAGGGAACTTTTAAAGTTTAATGTCATTCTGACCTTCTGTAAACTATTTAAAAGAAGAACTCCTGACGACTTTACTAAAGATCTCACATCTACGTGAAACTAAATTAATAAAAGAAGAGATTCAGCTGCAGCCCGAAGTGAACAAGAATTACTAATATTATTTATCAAATTCAGTCATTATACATACTATCATTGATGTTATTTATTAACTTACCAATTTATTGTGTTTTATTAATGCCAACTCTAACCCTAAACCTAAACCCAACCCTCACAGTAATGTAAAAACAGTCATTATACTGGATATTAGTTTTATAATTGATTAAATTATCTATTAATTATATTTTATTAACATCTGTTAACATACCCAAAACCTCAGAGTAATGAAAAACAGTAATTATTCAGAGTATTGTTCATATTATTGATTAAATTACCCATTAATTGTGTTTTATTAACATCTCCCCCTACCCTAACCCTAAACCCAACCCTCACAGTAATGTAAAAACAGTCATTATACTGAGTATTATTCATATTATTTACTACATTACCTATTAATTGTGTTTTATTAATGCCTACCTCAACCAAAAACCCTCAGAGTAATATAAAACAGTAATTATTCAGAGTATTATTCATATTATTTATTAAATTACCTGATAAATTAGATTTTATTCACGTCTACCCCTATACCAACCCTTAATGTAAAAACAGTAAATATTCTGAGTTTTATTTATTAAATTATCCATTAATTGCATTTTATTAACGTCTACCCCTGCTCTAACCCATACCCCAACCCTCACAGTAATGTAAAAACAGTCATTATACTGAGTATTATTCATCTTATTTACTACATTACCTATTAATTGTGTTTTATTAAGTCCTACCCCTTCCCAAAACCCTCAGAGTAATGAAAAACAGTAATTATTCAGAGTATTATTCATGTTATTTATTAAATTACCCATTAATTGTATTTTATTACCGTCTCCCCCTACCCTAACCCATACCCCAACCCTCACAGTAATGTAAAAACAGTCATTATACTGAGTATTATCCATGTTATTTATTAAATTACCCATTAATTGTATATTATTAACGTCTCCCCCTACCCTAACCCATACCCCAACCCTCACAGTAATGTAAAAACAGTCATTATACTGAGTATTATTCATATTATTTATTAAATTACCCATTAATTGTATTTTATTAACGTCTCCCCCTACCCTAACCCATACCCCAACCCTCACAGTAATGTAAAAACAGTCATTATACTGAGTATTATTTATGTTATTTATTAAATTACCCATTAATTGTGTTTTATTAACATCTCCCCCTACCCTAACCCATACCCCAACCCTCACAGTAATGTAAAAACAGTCATTATACTGAGTATTATTCATGTTATTTATTAAATTACCCATTAATTGTATTTTATCAACGTCTCCCCCTACCCTAACCCTAAACCCAACCCTCACAGTAATGTAAAAACAGTCATTATACTGAGTATTATTCATGTTATTTATTAAATTACCCATTAATTGTATTTTATTAACGTCTCCCCCTGCTCTAACCCTAAACCCAACCCTCACAGTAATGTAAAAACAGTCATTATACTGAGTATTATTCATGTTATTTATTAAATTACCCATTAATTGTATTTTATTAACGTCTCCCCCTGCTCTAACCCATACCCCAACCCTCACAGTAATGTAAAAACAGTCATTATACTGAGTATTATTCATATTATTTACTACATTACCTATTAATTGTGTTTTATTAATGCCTACCTCAACCAAAAACCCTCAGAGTAATGAAAACCAGTAATTATTCAGAGTATTATATATATTATTTATTAAATTACCTGATAAATTAGATTTTATTCACGTCTACCCCTTTACCAACCCTTAATGTAAAAACAGTAAATATACTGAGTTTTATTTATTAAATTACCCATTAATTGTGTTTTATTAATGCCTACCTCAACCAAAAACCCTCAGAGTAATGAAAACCAGTAATTATTCAGAGTATTATATATATTATTTATTAAATTACCTGATAAATTAGATTTTACTTTACCAACCCTTAATGTAAAAACAGTAAATATACTGAGTTTTATTTATTAAATTACCCATTAATTGCATTTTATTAACGTCTCCCCCTGCCCTAACCCACACTCCAACCCTCACAGTAATATAAAAACAGTCATTATACTGAGTATTATTCATCTTATTTATTAAATTACCCATTAATTGTGTTTTATTAACATCTACCCCTACCCTAACCCATACCCCAACCCTCACAGTAATGTTAAAACAGTCATTTTACTGAGTATTATTCATGTTATTTATTAAATTACCCATTAATTGTATTTTATTAACATCTCCCCCTGCTCTAACCCATACCCCAACCCTCACAGTAATGTAAAAACAGTCATTATACTGAGTTTTATTCATGTTATTTATTAAATTACCCATTAATTGTGTTTTATTAACGTCTCCCCCTACCCTAACCCATACCCCAACCCTCACAGTAATGTAAAAACAGTCATTATACTGAGTATTATTCATGTTATTTATTAAATTACCCATTAATTGTATTTTATTAACGTCTCCCCCTACCCTAACCCTAAACCCAACCCTCACAGTAATGTAAAAACAGTCATTATACTGAGTATTATTCATGTTATTTATTAAATTACCCATTAATTGTATTTTATTAACGTCTCCCCCTGCTCTAACCCATACCCCAACCCTCACAGTAATGTAAAAACAGTCATTATACTGAGTATTATTCATATTATTTACTACATTACCTATTAATTGTGTTTTATTAATGCCTACCTCAACCAAAAACCCTCAGAGTAATGAAAACCAGTAATTATTCAGAGTATTATATATATTATTTATTAAATTACCTGATAAATTAGATTTTATTCACGTCTACCCCTTTACCAACCCTTAATGTAAAAACAGTAAATATACTGAGTTTTATTTATTAAATTACCCATTAATTGTGTTTTATTAACGTCTCCCCCTGCCCTAACCCACACTCCAACCCTCACAGTAATGTAAAAACAGTCATTATACTGAGTTTTATTCATCTTATTTATTAAATTACCCATTAATTGTATTTTATTAACATCTACCCCTACCCTAACCCATACCCTAACCCTCACAGTAATGTTAAAACAGTCATTATACTGAGTTTTATTCATGTTATTTATTAAATTACCCATTAATTGTATGTTATTACCGTCTCCCCCTACCCTAACCCATACCCCAACCCTCACAGTAATGTAAAAACAGTCATTATACTGAGTATTATTCATCTTATTGATTAAATTACCCATTAATTGTGTTTTATTAACGTCTCCCCCTGCCCTAACCCATACCCCATCCCTCACAGTAATGTAAAAACAGTCATTATACTGAGTTTTATTCATCTTATTGATTAAATTACCCATTAATTGTGTTTT
The DNA here is from genome assembly GCF_903798145.1 of Danio aesculapii. Classification (NCBI taxonomy): domain Eukaryota; kingdom Metazoa; phylum Chordata; class Actinopteri; order Cypriniformes; family Danionidae; genus Danio; species Danio aesculapii. The sequence continues at coordinate 52,179,619 of NC_079454.1, read as the reverse complement.
ATTAACGTCTACCCCTACCCTAACCCATACCCCATCCCTCACAGTAATGTAAAAACAGTCATTATACTGAGTATTATTCATATTATTTACTACATTACCTATTAATTGTGTTTTATTAAGTCCTACCCCTACCCAAATCCCTCAGAGTAATGTAAAAACAGTCATTATACTGAGTATTATTCATGTTATTTATTAAATTACCCATTAATTGTATTTTACCCTAACCCATACCCCACATTCACAGTAATGTAAAAATAATAATTATTATTACACAGTTTCACAAAAATTATGCTATATTATTATGCTATATGTCCCCTGATGAAAAGGAAGTAATCCAAAGGAAAGTGAATGAGTGAACGAATGAATAAAAAGGGAGGAGATACTATATAAACCAATGGGTGGAAAAGTATTTTCCCAAATCAAATCATGTCCTGCTGTTTTTATGAAGTATAATTAAAAAATGGCTTCCAAATTTTTTTTATTAATTCACAACTTATTTACAAAGAATATGTGATCTCCGATGCTATACAGTTGCAAACTTCTGAGATCTGCAGTGCAATTTGTACAGTTGAAGTCAGAATTATTAGCCCCCCTTTGATTTTTTTTCTTCTTTGTTAAATATTTCCCAAATGATGTTTAACAGAGCAAGGAAATTTTCACAGTATGTCTGATAATATTTTTTCTTCTGGAGAAAGTCTTATTTGTTTTATTTCTGCTAAAATAAAAGCAGTCCTAAAAATTTTTTTAATCCATTTTAAGGTAAAAATTATTAGGCAAGGCAAGTTTAATTATATAGAACATTTCATACACAGTGGCAATTCAAAGTGATTTACATAAGAATAAAAAAGACAAGTATAAGAAAATAAAATAATAAAAATAAAAATAATTATTTTTTATAATAATTATTATTAATAATTATAAATATTAGCTCCTTTAAGCTATATATTTTTATTTTTGACTGTCTACAGAACAAACCATTGTTATACAATAACTTGCCTAATTACCCTAACCTGCCTAGTTAAACTCATTAACCTAGTTAAGCCTTTAAATGTCACTTTAAGCTGTATAGAAGTGTCTTGAAGAATATCTAGTTAAATATTATTTACTGTCATCATGACAAAGATAAAATAAATCAGTTATTAGAAATGAGTTATTAAAACTATTATGATTAGAAATGTGTTGAGAAAAATCTGCTCTCCGTTAAACAGAAATTAGGGAAAAAATAAACAGGGGGGCTAATAATTCAGGCGGGGCTAATCATTTTGACTTCAACTGTAAATCAATGTCTGTTTTTCTTTGCAAAGCTATATTTTTTTTATGCTCGAGGTTAGTATTTGTTAAAATTTGTATAATTGTTCAATAAACAACATATTTCTGGATCCAATGGAAAATCAATCTATGAATCTGTGATATGAATCTTTAACTTTAAGGAACAGCCATGTCGAATGCGAAGACATACATTCTTCTATGGCACATCTGAAGCAGAGGGGAGAATATAGAGGATGAATCCTGCAAAAACAATAAATAAACACCCACATAGATAAATATATGAGTAAATCTAATCATAAATCCCTGCAGGAATAAAACAATAAATAAATAAATCTACAAATCCCTGCATGAATAAAACATTCATTAATTTTCTTTTCGGCTTAGTGCCTTTATTAATCAGGGGTTGCCACAGCGGAATGAACCACCAACTTATCCAGCATATGTTTTACACAGCGAATGCCCTTCCAGCTGCAACCCATCACAGGGAAACATCCATTCACACTCACTTACACTATGGACAATTTAGCTTACCCAATTCCCCTATAGCGCATGTGTTTGGACTGTGAGGGAAACCGGAGCACCCGGAGGAAACCCACGCCAACACGGAGAAAACATGCAAACTCCACACAGAAAAGCCAACTGACCCAGCTGGGACTCGAGCCAGCGACCTTCTTGCTGTAAGGCGATTGTGCTACCAGCTGCGCCTCCATGCTGCCCATGAATAAAACAATAAATAAACAAATATAAAAATCTACACATTCCTGCATAACTAAATACATAATTAATTAATAGTGCGGGCTGATAAATAATTAAATAAATTACACCAATGTTGGGGGAATAAGAAAATGCTAAACTGAAATAATTAGAAGGCGGTCTTTATGCCAACATTGGTTAATCATTAGAAAGATTTTGCATTGGATTTTTTGACTGGCTCCTGGTGATTGATAGACACGAAGTATGCTATCCATCTCAGATGCAGAAAAGCAAGTCCATGCTTTTATGACTTCTAGGCTGGATTACTGTAATGCTCTGTTTGCTGGCTGCCCAGCATCCTCTATTAACAAACTTCAGCTAGTACAAAATGCAGCTGCCAGAGTTCTTACCAGGTCTAGAAAATTTGATCATATCACCCCAATTTTATCCTCCTTACACTGGCTGCCTGTTAAGTTTCGTATTGAATTTAAAATATTGCTTCTTACATATAAAGCTTTAAATAATCTAGCTCCTGTTTATCTAACCAATCTTCTGTCTCGCTACAATCCAACTCGCTCTTTAAGGTCTCAAAACTCAGGGCTTCTGGTAGTACCTCGAACAGCAAAGTCGAGTAAAGGAGGTCGAGCCTTCTCATTTATGGCTCCTAAACTCTGGAATAGCCTTCCTGATAACGTCCGAGGCTCAGACACACCCTCGCTGTTCAAAGCTAGATTAAAGACCTATCTTTTTAGTAAAGCATACACTCAATGCGTCACATAGCAGTATGATGCATGAATGTGCTCCACGCATCTTGTTTATATACACTATGAACAGAAGCTGCGCTAATTATGCTCTTTACTCTCTATTTCCACCTGGGTATACCCTCAGAGACTATGCCGCGCCACTGATGTGATCCAAGACCTGTGAAGAGATGATCCCAAGGTTTCCATAATCCTGGACCAGGCCGTATCCTGAGCAGCTGCTGTGGTGGTCATGGAGGAGTGGAGAGCATGAGACTGATTCCTGTGAGACTCCAGGAACAGACGAGTCTTCGCTGAGGTCCAGCTTCTCCAGCACCCGGCGCCTAGACTGCAGCTCTGCACAAGACGTTTGGCCAGTGGTGAAATAGTCATGCCCAACTGAGCCTGGTTTCTCTCAAGGTTTTTATCCTACACTTTCGTCAATTGGTGAAGTTTTTTCCTCGCTGCTGTCGCCACTGGCTTGCATAGTTCGGGACTTGTAGAGCTGCGCATCGATAGATTTGCTCTTCATTCTTTGGACTCTCAGCAGTGAATATTAAACCACACTGAACTGAGCTAAACTGAACTTAAACTCTGAAAACTGAACTACACTGTTCCAATTCACTATAATCTTCTATGTTCAGCTGCTTTGACACAATCTACAGTGTAAAAGAGCTGAACAAATAAAGGTGAACTGAATTGAATTAAATTGAATTGAACACTCTCTCATAATTATGTTGAGCTGAGGAAAAGTAAATGTGGGATTACATTCAAAAAAATGTTTGAAAGGGGGGGAAATGTACTTTCAATTTAGCATTTTCTTATTTCCCCAACATAGGTGTAATTATTTAATTATTTAATAGCAGCCCACACTATTAATTATTCATAGCACATATGTCAAACTCAAGACCCGCAGGCCGGATGTGTGAATGAATTATCTATGGCCCCCGGGATGATATTTAATTACTATTGAAACCACAGAATACACACTGCGGGTTTGGATTTTCTGCATCTCCAGTCCATGTAAACTCAAAACCAAAGTAACTGTTGCTATATTTGTGTCACTTGACATTTTCTTAGTCTCTAGCGTAGGCCTAATTCTCTTCATCAGTACATCTCTGCTGGATTTCTCTGTTTCCGCCTGAGCCTCTTCACCTCGTTCGTTATCCTCCGAGTCCATACAGGTTCAGCGCTTAGGATTTTTTCTACTGGCCAATCGGGCCAGTGGTTCAGATTTTTACTTGCCCTGCCAAAATTTTCACTGACCCCGCCAAAAAAAAGTTAATAGCTATTTATTTATGCTTATTTATTTATTTACCCACTTATGTATTTATTATTAAATTTATTTATTTTATTTATTTATTTATTTTGCTGTAGGTCTATTTATGTATGTATTTATTTATTTACCTTCTTATTTATTTATTTATTTATTTTGCTGTAGGTTTATTATTTATTTATTTACCTACCTATTTATTTATGTATTTATTTATTTACCTACTTATTTATTTATTTATTTTGCTGTAGGTTTATTATTTATTTACCTACCTATTTATTTATTTACTTACTCACATGCTTAATAATTAAATTATTTGCTTATTTATTTATTTTGCTGTAGATTTATTTATATATTTATTTACCTTCTTATTTATTTATTTATTTATTTTCTGCATTTATTTATTCATGTATTTATTTACCTACTTATTTATTTATTTATTTTCTGCATTTATTTATTTATATATTTATTTACCTACTTATTTATTTATTTATTTATTTATTTTCTGCATTTATTTATTTATATATTTATTTACCTACTTATTTATTTATTTATTTATTTATTTTCTGCATTTATTTATTCATGTATTTATTTACCTACTTATTTATTTATTTATTTTCTGCATTTATTTATTTATATATTTATTTACCTACTTATTTATTTATTTATTTATTTTCTGCATTTATTTATTTATATATTTATTTACCTACTTATTTATTTATTTATTTATTTATTTTCTGCATTTATTTATTTATATATTTATTTACCTACTTATTTATTTATTTATTTATTTTCTGCATTTATGTATTTATTTATTTAGTTATTTATTTATTTACCTACTTACATATTAATTGATTTATTAATTTATTTATTTATTTTGCTGGTAGCCACAAACAGTATTTTAAATATTGTGTCAAAAGCCAAACATAATTGCAATACCCTACCCTTTTTATTCAGCATTACATTTTTAATACAACTGACAATTAAAAAAAAATACAATTGTGATGTAACTAAATTTGATAGTGTGTGTGTGTGTATATATATATATATATATATATATATATATTCTATTCATATATACTACTACTACTTCACATACTACTAGTGTGTGTGTATGTATATATATATATATATATATATATATATATATATATATATATATATATATATATACTCTATTCATATATACTACTATAACTAAATATACATATTTTTTGTATACGCAATCAAATTAATAAAACACGTGAATTAATGGATATCTGAAGTATATATATATATATATATATATATATATATATATATATATATATATATATATATATATATATATATATATATACTTCACCGGTCAAAAGTTTGGGGTCAGTTTTATACATTTTTTTTGTCATATTTTTTAAGGAAAATTACTCAGCTCATCAAGGCGACATTTATTAAATGTAAAAGAAAATGTAAAATTGTTAAATATTCATTAAAATGTTAAAGAACTGCTTTCTGTAACGAGGAGGCTGAGGCTTTGTTTGAATCCATGTGCGAAAGTTTATTAAAAGGGTGAGACAGAGACATCAACGTATTAACAGGCAAATAGTCAGTAACAGGAAAGCAGTCCAAACAAAGCGACAAGCAAAGGGGCGAATCCAGAAGACGTAGTAATAATGCAGGCAGAGGATCAGTGCAACAACAATCAGTCCAAAACAGATCTGAAGGGCAAAGACAGAGAACGTACGTGGTCAAGGCAGGCAGGATCATACACAGGAATGCAGTCAAGAAAGTCACTAGGAACAACGCTTGGTACGACAGGTAAACTGGCAATACTTGCAAAGAAGCATGGCCTGAACACTCACTGAAATACAGTACAAACAGGAAGTAGCCGCAGAGGGAGCGGAGCTGAGTCAGTAGTCGGGCGAGGGCTCCCTCTGCGTGGCGTTACACTTTCTTGTTGTATGTAGTTTCAAATAAAATTATTACTCTAGTCATTATTAGTCATTTATTATCAGAGATGTATAAAGTACTAGAGACCCAGACTTAAGTAAAAGTACAAGTACTCTATCAAAAAGTGACTTGAGTAGAAGTAAAAGTGCTCTTTAAGCACCATACTTAAGTGGAAGTACTAAAGTATTCAACATTTTTTGTACTTAAGTATTGCAAGTAGTTTATTTCAAAATTTACTACTCAAGTACTGAAAGTAAAAGTACAAGTATTGTGTAATGTAGTTATTAAAAATGCAGTCAAAAGACATCATATTGTTTTGTTTATTTTAAATCTCTTTTTTGGGGGCACGTCATTAAGCAGAACGAAAAGAAACATGACTTACAATACTGTTTTTCTCTCACGCTTGAACCACAGATCTGACAGATTATAACAGCTTTAACACACACCTTTCAAAGTTGTGTGTCACAAAAACAGTCCATAATCCACTCAAAACGCTATTGAAACCCAATTTCGGAGCACAAATTACTGGTTGTAAACGCTGTAAACGAACGTTCTAATTCACTTGATTTTGATTTTATTGTAAAAAAAAAGAAAACGTGTATATTACTGTGTTAAATGAAAATCTGAAATATTTTATGGCTTATGGCTGTGATTTAGTATTCAAAAATGTTTCATTTTGATTATGTTTTAATTAAATTGGTCCTAAACTTCATATTTTTATAGTATATTTATTCATTCTGGTACTTTTACCATAAACCAACATCTCAACCATTTGGTAGAGGCTGATATTTTAGAAATTATGGGATGTGTTGGGGGAAAATGTATTGATTGTGTTAACTAGCGACATTAGGAATTAAGAAATGCAATAAATAAAAAAATTCTATTGGTTTTTTTTCTTGGTGTGACAGTTAAATGGTTACTTGTAATATAATTGTGTCCTTTAATACAGCAGTAAGATATATGAACTGTACCCTTAATTTGACCCGCTCAAAGAAAACACTCTTTCTGAATGTATCAAACAAAACTCATGCACAGAAGACAGCATGAGCATTTATAGCAAATAAACTAATGTAAATATTCTCCCGCCTGCTTTTTAAACGCTGACAGGCGAGGTCTTACACCCCTTTGATTAGTTATTGTCTTCACCTTCTCAACAGAAAGGGCTGCTATCGGCTTTAGAAATGAAAGCGTTGTTCACTGATGGCGGGAAGAACAGCCGCGGTTACAGTCTATGTATGTATAATACGCGGTTATCACAGGTAATCTATAATAGACACAGTGGAGAAAACTTGCACCTCATACACGCCTACCAGGCCAGCGGGTCAAATCTCCAAAGTGAGAGAGGCAGAGATGGGAGTCTCACAACATTTCTCTGTAGCAGTGAAATAGCGGCTCATGTGCTGTGCCGCCTTCACTCGCCCTCGCGCCTCCGTCCTTCGCCATAGTATTGCGACACCGCACATAGGAGATAAATGACGTCAGTACGTAATAACCCGTTATGATCTATTACTGAACCGATTTCGACCATTTTGACACCTCTAGTAACGAGTAACGATGCAGCTCATAAAAAATCTATCGGAGTAAAAGTATTAAACTCATCGAAAATATGTACTTAAGTAAAAGTGGAAGTAGGAGAAAAAAACAGTACTCCAGTAAAGTACAGATACTGCCTTTTAGTACTTAAGTACAGTAGTGAAGTAGTTCTACTTCGTTACTATACATCTCTGTTTATTATTTATTATTTATTATTTATTGCTATTATTACTATTACTTTCACAGCTGAGTATTGAATCCCTGTATAGTAGGCAGCTTTTACTGATTGCCCAGAACATTAGTAGCTGCAGCTCTCATCCTCTGTCTGAGGAGTTCATCCTGCTCCCTGCGGGTCGAAGGTTTCACATGCTTTTTAGTAGGACAAAACGGTTTAAGAATAGCTTTGTCCTATCATCTATCGTCGCTCTG
>NC_079454.1:52094253-52161753 GCF_903798145.1 Danio aesculapii | reverse complement strand
AACCGAGCAATAAAGGGTGTTTTTTTCTCGCAGTGTGTGTTTATATTAGCGCTTGTGAGGAGGAGCGAGTGTGTGTGTTCCTGTTGACTGTAAGTACACGTCAGCAGAGAGAGAGAGACCTCCTCGTCTAGTTCACTTTCTCTTCCTGCTTACAACTTTGTTGCACATGACACTTTATCAGGGTGAGTAGCTCTTGCTTTACGAACAAACACACTTTTCACGTTATAAGAGTAACATTATTAGCGCTTCCTTTGCTTGACGAGGCGCGAGTTTACTTCGCGCCTTTATTCATGTGACAAACTCACCGTTGAACTTGTCTTGACAGAAACCACAATGTCCGCGTTTACCTGAAAAATGCCCGGATTCTGCCCTCAACAGGCGTATAACAGTAAACATCGCATAATTCTGCTTTCCATGGTGCTTTGACGTCGAAAAATGAGATTCCGGTTGTTGAAGAAGAACTTTATTGTGTTCCTCGTTATTTTGATCGTCTTCATAATGTTGTTTTACACCGTACGACGGACTAAAGATGACTCAAACATGGAGGATACTGATAAAGAAAGCACACACACTGCTGTGATGGTTAAATTTGACTATGGAACCATCCAGAATATGAGAAAATCCATCTATGACAGCAACTACAGACAGTTTATCCAAAATGGAGATCAATTTCCCTCAGATCCAGAGGTGGTGATTGTGGTGCAAGTCCACAACCGGCCGGCGTATCTCAAAATGCTCATACAGTCCTTAGAAAAAGTCACTGGAATACAAAACGCACTTGTAATATTCAGTCATGACTATTTCTCTGAGGAAATTTCTGGTATGGTCAAGGAAATTGCGTTTTGTAGAGTTCTGCAAATTTTCTTTCCCTACAGCATTCAACTTTATCCGAACGAATTCCCAGGACAAGATCCTCAAGATTGTCCGAGGGACATATCCAAGGATGACGCCATCAAAAAGGGTTGTTTGAACGCAAAACATCCTGATTCCTACGGACACTACAGGGAAGCGTCAATAACGCAAACGAAACACCATTGGTGGTGGAAGCTGCATTTCGTATTTGAGCGAGTGCGAATTCTTCGAGGATACAACGGATATGTCATATTCATAGAAGAAGACAACTATCTTCTTCCTGATTTCCACGAATACTTAAAATCAATGTCTGAGCTCAGGAAAACCAGTTGTGGCGATTGCGATGTTCTCGCATTAGGCAACCATAACAGTTTATCAGGCTTTCACGAACTTTCTAGCAAAACCGAGACGTCAGGATGGCTGTCTACCAAACATAACATAGGAATGGGAATCACCAGAGAGCTCTACTACAAACTAATGGGATGCAACAACGCTTTCTGCACATATGACGATTATAATTGGGACTGGACCCTGCAGAACTTGTCTGGCACGTGCATTTCGAAGCCTATCAAGGTTTTGGTGGCACTCGGAAGTCGAGTTATTCATACTGGAGATTGTGGCCTTCATCAGAAAGCAGACTGTAGGCCGGAAATGGCTCAGGAGAAGGTGGATTCAGCTCTCAAGGATGTCAAATCTGTGCTTTTCCCGCCAATTTTAACATTGACGGATCATGGGCCAGTTGAACATCAGCCTCACATGAAGAATGGAGGTTGGGGAGATATTCGAGATCATACGCTGTGCGTCAACTACGCAGCTCGACTCTGAACTTTATAAATGAGTGCCATTCAAAATATCAGGTTTACACGTTTCAGGATGAATATTTTGCTAATACCAAAACTGGGAAGAACTATAATGGTGTGTTCATGCGAATCTCACGAAAAAAAAAATGGGTCGATATTTCACCTCATAATCAAAATACACTAAAAATGATTGGGTTTTTGTGACCCACATTATAAAAAAATGTTGGGTTTCACACAAGTCTTTTATGTTGTCACAGCACAAATTGTTAATTTATTTTTGCTAATTTAAGTGGATTAAACACAAAACAATTAAATTGCCCTTCAAAAAAAAAAACGTAAAAATTGTTTTGTTTTCATTGCAAGATTGGGTCAAATATGGACAAACCCAAGCATTTTTTAAGAGTCATTTTAGTTTAATTGAAAAAAATTACCCAGCATTGGGTTTTCTGTATTTGACCCAATGTTTTGACGCATCATTTTTTAGAGTGCAGTGTAATATGCAATTTCATTTTTATTTTAATTTTTATATTTACATTACCACACGTGGTGTTGGATTTAAACTTTAAAAAATTATGGTTTATTTTAACCCAATGCCGGGTCAAATATTGAGCAACTTTGGTTGGGTTGAAAAACTTTATTTAAATTTACTTTAAAAAAAAAAGTTACTCACTTAAAAGGTTAATAATAATCCAACAGGTAACCCAACGGTGGGATAGTTCGGCACCAACGTGCTGTTGGGTTATTTTAACCCAATCCATTGGCCCGTTAAAGTTAACCCAACAAATAAAAATTACATTCCAGCTAGGTGATTTGTTATGGAGGCGATTCAATAAACATTCAGATTGACCCAACATAGCAACCCAATATTTTTAGCCCTTCTATTGGGTAAAATTATTAATCCAACATTTTTTGAGTGTACCAAACATTGGGTTTGTCAATTTTTGACCCAATGTTTGGTTAAAATAACCCAGGTTTTTTTTTCAATAAGAAACTAAATTTCATAAATTGATAAATTACTGTCAATTTACACAACTAATTTAAAGTGAACATTGTATTTCTTTGTAAAATAAAGTAAAACTAATTGTATTTTATAAGAAATCTATCTTAGTTTTTTGGAATAAATGTTTTTGCTGTACATTTTGCAATATTTACAATAATATTGGGAAAAATGCAATATAATATTGACCCACATTGAAATTCAAATTAAATTTTTCTAATACATACAAACGAATGACATTAACAAATCGAGTAAACATAAAAAAATAAAAGCAAAAAGAGCTTTGAACATGTTTTTCAATCATTTACTATAAGAGGGTTACTGTATAATGAGTGTTTTACTCTGATTGTAAAAAGAAAAGAAATTGTAACACTGAATTAAAGGTGAAGTAAAAAAAAAAGTTATAATAGTAATAATGTTTACTAGAAGCCATCTAAATGCAACGATCTATGAAAGCCTAATTACTCAATATATATTTTTCAATGTGATAATGAGAATTTGAAAGGAAGTGAGCTTGATTTGTGTTCACTCTAAAAGCATATCTGCTAAATCTGGTTTAATTTGAGTTATGGGTGTGTCATCATAACAATAAAACGCATCACATGGTTGATTTTGTGGTGAAATGTGACCAGTTTCCTGAGATTCCCGACTTTTACCAGCTTTACACCAAGTTAAATATTGCTTTATATCCCCGACACTGTTAAAAACTGGGGTTTGAGTCACTAAAATACTGGCTTGTGTTATAATAATTTCTTTTTTTGTGTGTGAAGGAGTTTTATCATAAACCTTCCAGTGAACATTACACTGTAAAAAATATCTGCTAATTAACTGTATTCTGTGTGTTTATTTGCCGTTGTGAATTTTATTATGGGATGTTGATCTCTGCTCTGTCGACTTTTGATGTTGAAAATTCAACTCTACAGTTCAGCAAAGTGACTTTTATTCCTATTTTAATAGTTTGAAACAAAATAATGTATCATATATAGACAAATAAGTCTGTAAAATAACAGAAAATGTGCTGGTGGTTCATTTCAAGGTGTTTGTAGCATAATATTCAACACCAACCCAAACAATATAACACTGCAAACTATTAAAAACGCCAATAAAAGTTACTTTTTGGAACTTCTCAAGGTTGAAAGTTGTTGCACGACATATCAAGATCCCATAATGCAACTCAGAAGCATAAATAAACTGAGAAAAATAAAAATATTAATCACAAAATACAGAAAACTGCTAATTTACAGATATTTTTTACAGTGTAGTTTGAATGCAAGTCTTCCTTTTACTTGTGTTTCATAAAACTATTCCTGGGTTGTTCAAAATTTGGGACATGTTTTGGTGGTGTGGTTTAGACGAGCGACTGTTTTGGACCTGAATTAATGTGCCTTAAAAACATTCTTTGATTTGCGTATGGCTGTTTTGCATAATTTGCATTTGCGCTTTCCTCCTTTATTCCTCATCTTCTTGGTTTGTTTTTCCTCACAGACAATAGGTCGATCATTTCTTTAACGCCTTAAATTGTGTTAATATTCTTGCATTAATATATCTGAAAGACAGGATTGCAGTATCTGCTTTTTTGACAGGTTTGCATCCTATTCACTGTGATTTGATTTGTTTTTCCAAATGCGACACTTGATATGTTTAGTGCAGACTGCAAAAAAGGCCTAAGTTAATATGAAGTCAATCAAGGGCCATAAATACTCGCAAAATAAAAGAAAGTTTTGCAAACAAGAAATAAAGAGAAAATAAATTTTTAGGAAATGAAAATACATTTTGCTAACAAAAATAAAGAACTACAAAGGAAAAATAAATTTTTGGGAAATAAAAATGAAATTTGCAAACAAAAAAAGGAACTGAAAATAAAAATCAAGCAGTCCAAAAAAAAAGACTAAAATATTTGCAAATTAAAAAAAAAATGAATTAAAAAAAAAAAAAAAAAAAAAAAAAAATATATATATATATATATATATATATATATATATATATATATATATATATATATATATATATATATATATATATATATATATATATAGGTCAATTGCAATGCTCATTTTGATTTGCTTTTTAGTCAACCGTTTTCACTTTGCACTTCATGTTTCACTTTGTTGCCCTGATTTGACAGGGGGCGGAGTCAAGGGAACTTTGACGTTTACGGCAGGCCTGGACCTACTGTGCTGTAAGACCACCTCTGTGATACTGTGTCTCCAGGTGATGACGTAGGTTAAATGGAGGCAGGTCTGGGCCTGCTGTAAACGCCCAAGTTCCCTTGACTCCACCCCTTGTTTGTTTTTTTTTGCACTGCTTGGTTTTTATTTATTTTATTTTGTTATTTGCAGTTCTTTTTTTTTTCTTTCTTTGCAAATTTCATTTTTATTTCTCAAAACTGCGATTTTTTTTTTTTTTTTTTTTTTTTTTTTTTTTTTTTTTTTTTTTTTTTTTTTTTTTTTTTTTTTTTTTTGGATTTGCAATTATTTTATTTATTTTTTTGCTAAATACTTAATTTTTTATTTTTGCAAAGCTTTCTTTTAATTTGTTAGTAAATATGGCCCTAGATTGACTCCAAAAGTAATAAGTCCATAAGACTCCTGTTTTTATTTTTGTTGTTTATTAAGGCATTTGAATTACATTATAGGAGCTTAATCTGTCTTCCAGCAACTTTTAACCTTGAAAAGTTGGAAAAAGTGACTTTTATTAACGTTTTTAATAGTTTAAAGTGCTATATTTTCTGGGTTGGTGTCATATATTACGCTACAAACACCTTGTAATAAACTGCCAGCACATTTACTGTTATTTTACAGGCTTCTTATACATTATATTATTATATCAAATGACTAAAATGTCAGTAAAAGTTTCACTTTGTAAAACTGTACAGTATAATTTTCAACATCAAAAGTGGACCGAGCAGAGATCAACATCCCACAATGCAATTCACAACCGCAAACAGACACAAAAATAAATGATGAAATATGGAAACTCTTAATGAATGCGTATTTTTGCAGTGCATGTTGAAGTCTAAATGTGAAAACTTTAATTGCTTCAACTTAAAAACATTGAGTTTTTTTCAGTTCGTTTAAGTCGGGGGCTTGACACTCAGTTCCTGGAGGGCCGCAGCTCTGCACAGTTTAGTTCAGAGGTGTCCAAGCTCGGTCCTGGAGGGCCAGTGTCCTGCATAGTTTAGCTCCAACTTCCTTCAACACACTTAGAAGTTTTTGTATACCTAAGAGCTTGATTAGCTGGTTCAAGTGTGTTTAATTGGTGTTGGAACTAAAATACGCAGGACACTGGCCTTCAAGGACCGAGTTTCGGCACTTCTGGTTAACATCCAACTCTAATTAAACACACTTGATCAAACTAATTGAGTCCCTCAGGCTTGTTTGAAACCTACAGGCAAGTGTGTCGAAGCAGGGTTGGAACTAAACTGTGTTGGGCTTTCGCGGAGTTTGACATGCCTGGTTTAAGTTGATGCAATGTTTTATTTACCAGTGAACTGTACAAGTAGTGAAGTGTTATCTTTACTCCCTTGACTCAAAGCCAGAGATATTCACCTTTGTGCTTATTTTGGAGAGTTTTGAAGGTACAACGTTAGCCTGTTTTCCAGCTGAACTGATCTGTGTGTTTCCTCGCACTGTAAAAGAATATCTGATAATTAACAGTTTCCATATTTTAGTAGTGTTTTCATTTATTTACAGTTGTGAATTGCATTATGGGATGTTGATCTCTGCTTATTAAGAAATAATATCTAGAGAAATAAGTGTGTAAAATAACAGTAAATGTGCTTTCAGTTTATTACAAGGTGTTTGTAGCGTAATATACAACACAAACCCAGACAATATAACACTTTAAACTATTAAAAATGTCAATAAAAGTCACTTTTTTCAAACTTTTCAAGGTGAAAAGTTGTTGGAGGGAAGATCAATGTCCCATAATGCAACTCAAAAACATAAATTAATAGAGAAAAATATATAAAAACATCACGAAATATGGAAAACTGATCATTTACAGTTGTTTTTTTTTACGGTGAACACTTGCTTTTTTCCAGCTGACCTCATCTGTGTGTTTCCTCGCACTGTAAAAAATCTCTATAAATGAAAAGTTTCTATATTTTAGTGGTGTTTTTCATTTATTTACGGTTGTGAAGTGCATTATGGGATGTTGATCTCTGCTCTCTTGACTTTTGATGTTGAAAATTCAACTCTACAGTTTAGCAAAGTGACTTTCATTGACATTTTAGTCGTTTGAAATGTATAATAAATAATATCTAGAGAAATAAGTGTGTAAAATAACAGAAAAAGAGCTGGTGGTTTATTACAAGGCTTTTGTAGTGTAATATACAACACAAACCCAGACAATATAGCACTTTAAACTATTAAAAATGTCAATAAAAGTCACTTTTTTCGAACTTTTCACGGTTAAAAGTTGCTGGAGGGAAGATCAATGTCCCATAATGCAACTCGAATCATAAATTAATAGAGAAAAATATATAAAAACTTTACAAAATATGGAAAACTGATCATTTACAGTTATTTTTTTACAGTGAACACTTGCTTTTTCCAGCTGACCTCATCTGTGTGTTTCCTCACACTGTAAAAAATCTCTATAAATGAAAAGTTTCTATATTTTAGTGGTGTTTTTCATTTATTTACGGTTGTGAATTGCATTATGGGATGTTGATCTCTGCTCTGTCGACTTTTGATGGTGAAAATTCAACTCTACAGTTTAACAAAGTGACTTTTAGTGATGTTTTAGTCATTTGAAATCTATAAGAAATAATATCTAGAGAAATAAGTGTGTAAAATAACAGTAAATGTGCTTTCAGTTTATTACAGGTGTTTGTAGCGTTAATATACAACACCAACACAGACAATATAGCACTTTAAACTATTAAAAATGGCAATAAAAGTCACTTTTTTTCGAACTTTTCAAGGTGAAAAGTTGTTGGAGGAAAGATCAAGCTCCCTTAATGCAATTCAAAACATAAATAAATGGAGAAAAAACTTCACAAAATGAGGAAAACTGATCATTTACCGTTGTTGTTTTATAACAGTGAACACTTTTGCTGTTTTCCAGCTGACCTCATCCATGTTTCCTCTCTTATTTCCTTTCTGTGATTTCCGTTTTACAATTTAGAGAGGAAAAGCTGACACGCTTAAAAGAGTTGCCAAAGTGTGTGTGTGTGAGTGTGTGTGTGTGTGTGTGTGAGTGAGAATCAGGGGTGCCCCCCAAACTCGGTCCTGCAGGGCCGGTGTCTTACATATTTCAGTTTCAACCCCAACTAAACACCCATGAACCAGCTATTCAGGCTCTTTCTAGGTATACCAGAATTTTCCAGGCAGGTGTGTTGAAGCAAGTTGGAGCTAAACTCAGCAGGACACTGACCTTCCTGGACTGAGTTTGGACACCCCTAGTATCAATAGATGTGTTTGTTTAGTACAGGGTGTCCTGCATAGTTTAGCTCTGACTTCCTTCAACACACCTGCCTGGAAGGTTTTGTATACCTAGAAAGAGCTTGATTAGCTGGTTCAGGTGTGTTTAATTGGGGTTGGCACTAAAATATGCAGGACACCGGCCCTCCAGGACCGAGTTTGGGCATCTCTGGTTTAGTATATGAGAGATTTGTTTTGCTCTAATGCAGTGGTCACAAACTCAATTCCTGGAGGGCCGCAGCTCTGCATAGTTTAACTCCAACCACCTTTAACTCAACCCGCTTAGTCTCTAGTAGTCTTGACCACCCTGATTAGTTAGATCAGCTGTGTTTGATCAGGGTTGGAGCTAAACTGTGCAGAGCTGTGGCCCTCCAGGAATCCACTGTGAGACTCTAATGACTGTTTTTCTTTTGTACGGGTATAAGAGAATGATTTGTAGAAAGCAAATGGTAATGCTATATCTTTAAAAGCCATATTTACATTTGTTATTGACGCTTTGAGCCAAAGATGCCTTGATATCTTGAGTTTAGTTCATGTAGTTCACTAAATGTTCACATGTTCAGGTGGGAATTCTGTTGTTTTCTCTGATTTAATGAGTTTGTAAATGAATGAGGGGTACTTTCTGATGATTTATTGTTGTTTTGTTTATGTTTGTTTGTCATTTTGGCGGTGTGTATAAAATTTTGCTTGTATATTATCTATTTTTTGTGTTTGTGTTTCTGTTTTAGGGTTAAATTCCAGTTAAACTAAAGCTAAAAATCATAAAACTACTCGTACATTAACATTAATTGATGATAAACTATTTAAAAATATATATAATTTATTTAAAATATATAATAATATTTGATATTAATATTAAATTACACTTATTATATTTATTTAATTTTAAATAAGTTCTTTTTATTGTAAATAAATAGTTCAGCTTATTGAAAAGCACATTTTATATCAGTTTAATTTGATTATTTTGAAGGAAACTTTAATTTTAAAGACATTAAAAAACAAACAAAAGTCTGAAATGAACACAATAAAATTCAGTAATACTGAAGAACTGTATCTTGACACTACTTTTCTAGATTTTTAATAGCTTATATATATATATATATATATATATATATATATATATATATATATGTATGTATGTATGTATGTATGTATGTATGTATGTATGTATGTATGTATGTATGTATGTATGTATGTATGTATGTATGTGTATATATATATATATATATATATATATTTATATATTTATATATATATGTATGTATGTAAACTGTTTATTTTAGATTATGACTGTACCGTAAATTAATTAAAAGGCAATTAAAATAGTAATGATATAATTTATTATCATTTATTTATTTAGCTTTCACTTTAAAGAGCCACGGAGATCTTGAAAAGTCGAGTTTTTCATTATGTGTCCATCAAGATCATAACCATGACTAAATAAATAGAATATAAACAAATAAAATATAATCCAGACGGTTATTTTGCTAGGTATTATTATTTTTGTTAGATCAGCCATGATTTAAGCGTGTTTATGACAACCAGTCTGAAGCAGCACTACAGCAGATCTTTCACTAGGGGTCGCTAGATTTACCATACATGCAGGTGTCAAGATCATAACCATGACTAAATAGATATAATATAAACAAATAAAATATAATCCAGACGGTTATTTTGCCAAATAATATGCATGTGTGTATTTTTACATCAGCAACGACTTAAGACGAGTGTTTATGTGAACCACCCTTAAAACGGTACTACAGTATGTCTTATTAGGTGTCGCTAGATGTGCAATAAATACCTATCATATATATTTATTTTCAAATATAGATTTCTGAGGAAAAAAGCGTACTAGTTTGTCACGTGACATGTTACTGTGCGTTCACACCGAAGGCGGTGAGAGTGTGACCGGTCGCTCTGGCCGCCCTGGCGGCAACGCTATCTGCCTTCAGCTCCGGCGGCGAGAGCGTCAAAATTCGCTACATAGATCTCGTATTTAAAGGGGCCGTTGCAGCATATCATATCAGTTATATTCCTGCATAAATCATGCTTTCTAGCGTGAAAATGTTGCACACTTATCAAATTCATTTAACAATAGATCAAGTTTTATGTGGTGTGGCTTTGCTTCAGCGCCGGCTCTCATTGAAAATGAATGATTTCCGGCTACTTTGACGCTTTCGCCGCTTTTGGTGTGAACGTACGGTTACTTTTCTCAGAGCTGGTCAGAGTAATCCAATCACAGACTATTGTGTATATTCGATGAACTTTGTAAGAAGAATTTAGTCAGAATTACTAACTTTGTTTTCAGTTTTTAGAGCAGGTATTCATTTGTGGGCTTGATAAAATATCCTCATTTGAATTTACAAATGCCTTCATTAAGACATTCTTCTTAATTAATAATAATTAAATAATAATAGAGATTTTTTAAATTGATTTCAAGAACTGTTAACAATAAAAGTCTGCAGCAACTTTAAAACTAGAAAAATTCAGAAGTTGTGTTACATTGTGTATATTACATTTTAAAGAAAGATAAAAAGAAAAAATATAGAAATTAAATAAAAACAAGACAAAAAACCAAAGAGAAAATTATATAAGGTTATACATTGAAAGCCATTTTTGACTTTTAAAAGGTTTTTTTATGCCCATTAAAGATCAAATATATGACTTATAGTCAACAAAATAATAACCACTATTGGAGTCTTTTCCAAAAATGAACATTTGTAAATAAAAAACTTGCCAAATATTATAAAAAGATTAACAATGTACTGAATGCAAGCATTAGATTTTTAATAAAGGACAATTATGTCAAAATAATTTAAACAAATTTCAACATTTATCTTTTCTAAGGGATAGCTACGTCATTCTGTCTAACATAGTTTCACACAAATACATTCACAAAGAAAGATGAACAATGATTGGATGATGTCAACCAAAGAAAGAAGACTTATAGAGGTCTCCATAATCCTGGACCAGGCCGTATCCTGAGCAGATGCTTTGGTGGTCATGGAGGAGTGGAGAGCATGAGACTGATTCCTGAAAGACCCCAGTGACCGACAAGTCTCCGCATTGATCTCATGGGCCAGCCTGAACACTCACCGGTGGCCTACTCACACCTGCAGCTTCTCCACGATGGACGTCCAGCGTATTCCAGCGCCTAGACTGCAGCTCTGCACAAGAAGTTTGGTGGCCAGAGGAGAAATTGTCATGCCCAACTGAGCCTGTTTTTTCTCTAGGTTTTTTCCTTCACTTTCACATCAACTCTAAAAACTGGACTCACACTGTTTACATTTAATAGAACTTCTATGTTAAGCTGCTTTGACACAATCTACAGTGTAAAAGCGCTATACAAATAAAGGTGAATTGAATTTCTTCCAAGTCACAAAATGTACATTTGTTTTCAATATAGAACATAGTTTATATATTAAGTAAACTATTACAAGTATAATATTACATATATGTAATATTTATATGTAATATTTTGTATGTAATTTCCTTTACTTTGTTAGACTCGCAGATCCGCCAACTGCCATCTATCGGAGAACCCCGTGCTGTCATTGGGAAAGTCACTCCTGCTCAGCCAATTATATTCAAGCGCCAAACCTCGCAGCCAATCAGATGATAGGTTGAGCGTCACATGACGTTCACGAGCGTGTAGAGTGGAGGCGCTGTGTTCTTATGAAAAGCTCTTGCGCAGCTTTCATGGCGGTATGTGGCGGAGAACACACAATAAAAACAATATTATTTGGCATGAATTAATGGAGCAGGAATAATGGAAAAGACCGAGGAGCCTCCTTCCTCAAACAACGAAGAAGAGAGTTCGGCAAAAGAGAAAATCTGGTGTTTGCAGCGCGTGGGAAGAGACTCTGACTGGCTGCGTCTGTTCGAGGATTCTGAGGTGCATGTTTGCAGTATTATTAATGTATTTATGTATAAAGAATTAATGTATAATTGTTAAATTTAATATATTAACATTGATATTGCAGCTTCATAGGGCAAAATTAAGGCATGTTTTGCTCTAAGATTGCACCTATTCATTCCGAATCATAACAACACTGTCTAACGTTAGCATTGATGATGCTAGCTTTTTTTCGAGTCTTTCGTAATAACATATACGTTATGTATATTTATAAAATTGTCATATTGACTGTGATATTTCAGCGTATTAGAGAAAAATTATGTCATAAATTGGGTTGTTTTCTTCTCATTTTTACCTATTAATTCCAAATCATAACATCAATGACTAGCATTGATGATGCTAATCACTGCTTTTCAAGTTGTTCGTTTTAATATATGTATATTTATTAGATTTACTTACTGACTTTGATATTACAGCTTTATAGGTCAAAGTTAAGCATAATGCTGGGTTGTTTTGCTCTAAAATGTCACCTATTCCAACTCCTAACAACACTGACTGACTAGCATTAATGATGCTAGTTACTGCTTTTCTAGTTTTTTGTATTAATATATATATGTGAGCAATTCCATGTAAATGTCAACCTTGCCATGAAAAAAATTAGGTTTTCACCAAAATAGTAAAACCGTTTCTGCGTTTTTTGTATAACGTTAGGTTTGTATTTTACAGTGCTTTAAAAATACTTAATGTCTCTGTCAATGTTTCCAAACAATTATATTACATTTAGCAAAGTGGCAATTTCACATCTGTCACATCCATAATGAAGCTTTTCCCTCATAATTGCAAAAATGTTAAATCAAATAAAATCAATCATGTTTGTTCAATAGAGAACCAACTCTTCTTCTTTTGATTAGCATTGTTTCTGTTGGGTTGTGCAGTTTAATTCACAGAATTTCTACAAAGTTTGTTGTATACTGTAAACTTGCAGACTTTTTTTGTCACGTCAATAACGCATGTTTATTTCTTTCATTTAAAATACAAAACATGTTTACAGATTGATATTTTTCTGCTCCCACAACTCTGTGGCTGGTTGTTTTGAAAAATATAAGCAGATGTTTCAATATAATGTTAACAAATAATTCCTCTGTTAATTTATGTTTTGAGATTTTTCTGAAATGTCACATCCATAACGCTGGAATCGCTCATGTATCTTTTAGTCATTGGATTTTCATTTTAGAAACGGATATTGAAAAACTATTAAACAAACTGAAAAATTAAAAAACAAAAATTGAAACTCGATGTTTTTCTTGATTTTTTTTTTTTTGTTTTTGAATTTTAAAACGAAGATCAAACAAATAACTCGGTTTTTCTTTTTCATGGTGAAAAACGGGAAATCAAAATAAAAAATTTACTTGATTTTCATTTTTTATTTCGAATAACAAAAAATAAAATCATCAGAAAACAAAAACGAATAAAGACTTTTATATTGCGAAAGCAGATAGGCCAATTTATTTACAGTGATCCAATACTGCCACACACAGGCTAGCCTACCATAGGCTATTATTTTTTTTTTCCCCACTTAATAATGTTATAAAAGGTATTTTCTTGTGATAACAGGATTTTGTTAATACATATTTTCCTCATTGAAGCCGGTTATATGGAACAACATAATTGACGATATTTGCATTGCTGAACAGTTTTCCGAAAATAAAGTTTATTGTTAAAATCATTTCCGCTTCAGGAGTGACAGTAACATTAGACATTCGTTTAGAATCATTGCTCATCTCTCCGTGTTAGTTCGGGAAGTGGAAGTGTTATCGTTTTAACAATATTAAAACTTTATTTTCAGAAAAGTGTTCAGTAAAGCAGCGTAATGCTTGCATCTAACGTCAAAATAAAGGTTGTTTCATTTAAAACATGCTAACAAAAAATAAATATTTAGCCTATAACCGGCCCTTATATGAGAAATTTGTTGTCTTAATGAGGAAAATATGTCTTATCGACTACATATAATAAGAAAATATCTTTTATAACATTATTAAGTGGGAAAAAAATAATAGCCTATAGTAGGCTAGCCTGTGTGTGGCAGCTTTGCGTCACTGTAAATGAGTTGGCCTATCTGCTTTCGCAATATAAAAAACAAGTCTTCAATTGTTTTTGTTTTCTGGTGATTTTATTTTTTGTTGTTCGAAATAAAAAAATGAAAATCAAATAATTTTTTTATTTTTTAATTTTTTATTTTTTAAAGATTTGTTTTTGGCCATTTTACCTTTATTAGATAGGACAGTATTTAGGACAGGAAGCGAAGTTGGAGAGAGAGAGGGGGGGGTAGGGTAGGGAAATGTCCTCGAGCTGGGATTCGAACTCGTGACGCCCTGACGTGCTACTGCACCATATGTCGACGTGCTAACCACTAGGCTATTGCACCGACGAAAATCAAATAATTTTTAATTTCGATTTTCCGTTTTTCACCATGAAAAAGAAAAACGAGCCATTTGTTTGATCTTCGTATTAAAATTCAAAAACAAAAATCAATTGAGTTTCAATTTTCGTTTTTTTTTATTTATTTTATTTTAAAACGAAAATCAAAAACGGCTCGTTTTTCAATATCTTTTTCTAAAATGAAAATCCAATGACCAAAAGATCCACTGGTCCTCATGTATATTTATTAAATGTACGTATTGACTTTGATATGGCACTTTTATTGTACGAGCGCATCACCCTTATTTTATCTTCTCTTCACTGGCTGCCCGTGCATTTCAGGATCCATTTTAAGTTACTTTAATTTGTTTTTAAGTGTCTAAATGGTGCTGCACCCCTTTACCTCTCTGAGCTTCTCTGTCCTTACACACCTTCTCGTTCGCTCAGATCAGCCGACCAGCTCCTCCTGGGTGTCCCCAGGACCAGTCGAAAGCTCAGAGGGGATCGGGCTTTTGCTGTGGCTGCACTAAAATTGTGGAATGAGTTGCCGTTGTATATTAGACAAGCCTCTTCCATTACTGTTTTTACATCTCTTCTTAAAACCCGCTTGTTCAGTTTGGCTTTTAGCACAGCGTGAGATGTTGACATTTTATGTTTATTTATTTGTAGTTTAAAGTTTGTTTTACTCTCACTTTGGTCGACTGTGTTGTTTTAAAGTGCTTTATAAATAAAATTGAATTGAATTTATTAATTAAGCATTATGGGGGGTAGTTTTGCTCTCATTTTCACCTATCAACTACAAAACAACACTGACTGACTAGCATTGATGGTGCATCACTGCTAGCATAACTGCTTTTCGAGTTGTTTGTTTTAATATATGTAAGTTATATTTATAAAATTTACATAATGACTCTAATATTGCAGCTTTGTAGGGCAAAATTATGCATTAAGTGGTGGTGTTTTGCTCAAATTTTTGCCTATTATTTTCAAATCCTAACAACAATGACTAGGATTGACGATACTAGTCACTGCTTTTTGAGTTTTGCATATTAATGTATATGCAAATTTATTAAATGTACATATTGACTGATATTGCAGCGTTATAAGGCGAAATTAAGCATTATATGGGGTTATTTTGCTCTAATTTTCACCTATTAATTACAAATCATAACCGCGCTGACTAGCATTGACGATACTAGTCACTGCTTTCACATATTTAAGTGTGAATTGTGTGCATATTTGCTGTTGAGGTAAAGTTGGTTTTATATGCGCACATTCTGACCCTCTGCTTAATAATATAATTTCAATGTTCTTTGTCACTGTTTTAAAATGATTGAATGAACTAAAACCCAAACTTTACCTAAATATTTCTGCTCTCTCTGAATTCAGGGTGAGGGTTTCAATCTTTAATTTATCACTCATACTGTGTGTGTTAGTCATGAGCTAATGATCTAAATGTGTGTTTGCTGACTGCTCATGTGTCTCCTTTGCATCAGGTTTCTGTTGGCCGTGGTCTGAATGTGACCCATCAGATTCTGTCATCCAGCTGCCCGCTCATGATATCCAGAATCCACTGTGTGTTCAAGCTAAATGAAGGCAGACAGTGGACCGTGACGGACAATAAGGTGTAGTGTTGGTCTGTCAGACTATTTGTAGTTCTGTGTGTCTCTCTTTTAGCTTATCGGTTTATAGGAACATCTTATTTTCCACTGTTTTTGGTGAAGTGCAATAACAATAAACGCTGTAAAAATACTGATACTAACATCTAAACAACCTTATTTTAATATTTACTGGACGTTTAATGAGTTTATTTATTGTGTCTAACTTCTCATCCTTGTATTGTGACCCAGAGTCTGAATGGCGTGTGGGTGAACGGCAAACGGATCCCACCCTTGAGTCCCTGTATCCTCCACCAGAGCGACTCTGTGAGACTCGGCGTCCCTCTTGATGGAAACCCTGTAGAGTTTGACTACATCCTCGTGCAGAAGAACTTCAATGACGTCAAATCATTCCTGTCTGGGAATCTCGGGAAAGACTCTGGCGCTGCGTCATTAAGCCAAAAACTGAAAAACTCTAAGCGCAAGTTTGATGGAGGAGACGAATCAGAGCCGTGTCCCACTCAGCACTCCAAATCCAAGCTGTACCGCAGCTCCGCCCCAGATAAATCCCGCGCTCAGCCCTGTCCATCCGGGGAACGCAGGGAGACTCTAAAGCTTTGCTCTAGACCGTTGGAGGAGGATAGAGGTGAGCAATTCCATGCAAATGTCAACCTTGCCATGAAAAAAAAGAAAGTTTTTACCAAAATAGCTAAAGTATTTTGTGTGGGCTTGTATTTTACAGTAATCTAAAAATTACTGTATTATTGACTATGTTTACATGGACATCAGTAATCTAATTACTTACCTTAATCTGAATAAGACAATAGTATGATTAAAGGGCACCTATGGTGTAAAATCTACTTTACAAGCTGTTTGGACAGACATATGTGCATGAATGGTGTATAGACCGTCATATTGGGGTGATATAAACACACCCAGTGCTCAATTTAAAACTCAATTTAACAACATATAAAACGGTGGACCAATTGGAGCTGTTTTCAAACCGACCGCAACTTTACATAGGAGAGCGGTCCCCCCGCCCACCAATATTGATTGACAGGCGCGTCATCATATCCTCAGTTTGTTGATTCACGTCCGCCATTTTCAGCGTGAGTCGAAGCGATATCACTAAAGGAACACCCTAGCTCTATTTTTAGATGCAAGGCTCATTGGGCTCAACACAAGATCAATATTCTCCACATTATCGCTCTAATCGGAATTATTGGTTGTATCTTTAGGTAGGTTTGCAAACATGTGTACTTCTCATTGAGTCTACCTTATACTTCAGCCGTTTGCATTTCTCGCGATCCCAGAAGCTCCCTGTGATCTTAACTAGCATGCGTTTTAGAGTTCTAAACATAGGTTTCTATCAGGGTACACTCAAGTCGACGGCTGGGCGCCGTGGACCGCTGCAGAAACCTATGTTTAGAATTCAAAAATGTGTGCCGCGACGATTCGGGACACTTCATGCTTCTGCCGCGCCACAGAGAGTGTCTGGTGTGCCGTGTCACGGCTTCGAGCGGCGCATCCGGTGCCTCAGTCAAAGTTAATTCAGTGTGCGTGGTTATTAGTTTCTGTGTACAAGCTCGGCACTTGAAACTAGCACACAGTTGGCTGTAAAACTGTACAAAGACACAAATGATTTTGTACTCTCTGCTTGGTCTGTGTCAGAGTCGTACATGTACGACTGAATGCTGATCCTCTCTCTCCTGCTCGTCTCCGTCTGCCTGTCAGACTCTATTGCAAACGCAGAGCGGGTGAGCTCGCCCTTGTTACGTTGGCGGGAAGCCGAAACTAATTTACACGAGAAGCAACACACCCATAAATCAGTGAACTGTGGACACGCCCCCAACATGACACTCTTTAACACATTATAATAAAACAATCTGAATTGTGTTTTAAACTGAACCTAAACTGGCACACTCAGAAGAACCATAATATTAATATTAAATCATAAAAAAGAGGTAAACTATGTGCCCTTCAAGGCTTTTACATGAGCTGCTTTTTGAATGTTACTGTCATGATCCTGTTCTAGCACATAGATCGATTAACGTCATTACAACACCACGCTCTCCACAGTTCCTCTGGAGTTTCATGTAATTTCGGGAGTTTTATTTTTAATTTTGACTGCAGTTTGGCACTTTCATTCAGGAACATTTCATTCATGCCCCCCATGTAAAACTATATCGTATGCGAGTATGAAGTAAGGACTGCTAGAAGAGTGTTGTTTTAACCACCTAAGGCTTGAGTGTCCACATATGTGGACAGCAGATTTTAGCTCTTAAGTGGTTATTTAAAATACTTTGAATGTTTTATATTTTATTACAGACATCAGAGTTTCCTCTAGGTTTTTTTCAGCTGTGGCAGCAGGCCTTTTTTTACACAGATCTACCAAACACCTGTGGCGTTATTTCACTGACAAATGTCGTGAGCGCAGTATTAGAAGTCGAGATCGCATTTATGTAATAGCCTACGAGCATGCGGATTTCTTTGCTTGCGCGCCGTTTTTTTTCTGCTCGTGCACAACTTCTTTCACGTCCCCTCAAATATAAGCTGTTTCAAGTGTGCGCAGATTTTCTTGTGCGCTCTCAAATAAACGCTGCTGAGGTGTGATTTTAGTGCGTTTATGTAACGAGTATGTCTCCAGCATTTATTAGATTTGCTAGGAATATTCAATTCAATTCACCTTTATTTGTATAGCGCTTTTACAATGTAGATTGTGTCAAAGCTTCACATAAAAGGTCACAGTAAATAGGAACAGTGTAGTTCAGTTTGTAGTGTTTAAGTTCAGTTCAGTTTAGCTCAGTTCAGTGTGGTTTAATAATCACTACTGAGAGTCCAAACACTGAAGAGCAAATCCAACGATGCGCAGCT
This sequence comes from Danio aesculapii, assembly GCF_903798145.1. Lineage (NCBI taxonomy): Eukaryota > Metazoa > Chordata > Actinopteri > Cypriniformes > Danionidae > Danio > Danio aesculapii. The sequence goes on along the minus strand of NC_079454.1, from coordinate 52,142,932 downwards.
CTACAGATCCCGAACCATGCAAGCTAGAGGCGACAGCGGAGAGGGAAAAAAAACTTCACTAATGGCGGAAGTGAAGAAAAAAAATCTTGAGAGAAACCAGACTCAGTTGGGCACGACCATTTTAATTTCTCCGCTGGCCAAACGTCTTGTGCAGAGCTGCAGTCTCAGTGGCGGAGGCTGGAAGCTGGCCTCAGCGAAGACTCGTCTGTCTCTGGAGCGTCACAGGAATCAGTCTCATGTTCTCCACTCTTCCATGACCATCACAGTAGCTGCTCAGGATACGGCCTGGTCCAGGATATGGAAACCTTGGGATCATCTCGTCGTTGGTCTTGGATCGAATCAGTGAATCAATCGAATCAATATTTATGAATGTCTCCGGTATTAATGCGTCCAGAAGTAAAGTGAAACGGCTATACTTCGTGTTTGCTGGCCTCACGCATCACGCACCTGTCACAGTCAGCCAGTCAGTCAGCACGTAACCTTAAAGGGTTAAACAAATGACGCACAGCACTACTACGGTTACAGAAAAGTTCGCTCTGTTATAATTCACTTACCTTTTAATTTGTTTTGGTGCAATTTATCACCCGCTATTGAAAAAAAAAATAGAATGTTTTGAATGAGAAGCTGTGATTTAGCCGTGGCGGGATGAATCTTGGTGTGGTGGCCGTCATGGAAGAATGAATGTAGCGGAAACCATAGACATACAGTGTGATCCTGCAACTGTTTTGCAGCATATGAAATGTCCCAAACCCTATTTTTAACTGTCCAAAATGGGAATTTTTTTTTTGTTTGTTTTTAATCTCTGATAGTTTTTTTTTTATCTTGCTTTCTTAAATATGCGTTTAAAAACATTCAGGAAAAAGTGTTTTATGTAAATTCTGACCACGAGTCCACATATATGGACATAATTTTCTCTAAAAGTACATCATATCAAAGGATGATACTTAGGTTTTTATTCTAATTAGGTTCTAAGAAGCCTAAATAGCAAAGAAAAATAAAAAAAATGTCTGTAAAAACACACCCTGGGCCTTAAGAGGTTAATAGAATTTGATACAGCACGCTGAATGGAAAGAAAAAGCTTTCGCATTTTGGGTAAGCGTGTCTATGGTCCTTTACTGACTCAATAGGTGCAGAGAATATTGTCAAACAGCCGTGTGTGTCTGTATGCAATATCCTGTCACACAAAGCAGCTTAAAGTCCTACATAATGGTGATATTTTGATTGCGGCGTTTACATGCTTTAAAGTGCAGTACAGACGACTAAAATCGGCATACTCCACATGTCTTAATTCCATTTCTGTTCAGTTTGATTATGACTTTAGTCAGATTAAGGTCATCAACAATCGCTGTTTAAATGGTCGACTCTTAATCAGAGTATTGTCTTCAACAATCGCTGTTTAAATGGTCGACTCTTAATCAGAGTATTGTCTTAATCATATTAAAATCAGAGCGTTGGTGTCTTTGTAAACATACTCGATGTTTTCAAACTATTGTTTTTGATTTACCAAACTCGCAACAGTGGTAATTTCACATCTGTCACATCCATAACGGAGAGATATCACATCCATAATAAAGCTTTTTTTTTCTCATAAATGTAAAAATGTAGATGAAAATAAAACCAATCATGTTTGTGTAATAGTAAGCAACTCTTTTTCTTTTGATTAGCATCGTTTCTGTTGAGTTGTGCAGTTTAATTCACATAACTCTGTGGTTAATAGTTTTAGAAAATATAAACAGATGTTTAAATATAGTGTAAACACATACAGTTAAAGTCAGAATTATTCATTTATTTCTTTTTTCAAATATTTCCCAAAAAAATGTTTAACAGATTCAGGAAATTTTCACAGTATTTCCTATAATATTTTTTCTTCTGGAGAAAGTCTTATTTGTTTTATTTTGGCTAGAATAAAAGCAGTTTCTTTAAAAAAAACTCTTTAGGGTCAATATTATTATTATCCCCCACCAAGAAATGACTGCCCCACCAAGAAAAAAGCAATAGTAACTCCTAATGTCGCTAGTTAACACACTCAGAGCATTTTTTCCCCAACTTTATTTATTGAAGTATGTCATAAAATATTTGAGATTCTCATTTAGCACAGTAATTTACATGTTTTCCTGTTTGTTTTTTTGTTTTGTTTTTTACAATAAAACCAAAATCAAGTGTACACTGAAAAAAATGATTCAAAGATGATTCATTGGATTTATTCAATTTTTTTACGTTAAGTGGTTGTAAACAATTTATTTGGGCTGAATTTAAACAAACAAATTAAGTTAAACATTGCTCAATTTAATTTGTTTGTTTAAATTCAACACAAATAAATTGTTTGCAACAGTTTTTTTCAGTGTAGAAGTGCAACAGGATTTTTTTGTGAACCAGCAATGCTGTGTAACTGCAGAAAACAAACAAACAAATATCAATCTCTTATAATTGTACTAATGCTAGCACACCAGAATTAGCCATTTCAGAGGTAATAATTTTAGAAAATTATGATTTCCACACATTAGTTCTAAGAATTCATTATGTTTACATTAAAAAACATCTTAAAAGTGTCAAAAAATATATATAAAATTAAAAATGATCTCTGTTTATTCGTGAAGAAATAACAAGCTGTCATATTTATTGTGTGAATGATCACAAGTTAATGTTTCTCAGCAGACAGTCCATTCTGACTGCAGAAATGCATGATATGACACATTAGTTTTGCTTTTCTACGTTTAAGTGACAAATTAATCATTTGGTCGAGCATGTGTTTGAAAAAAAGTATTACAAACATACTAAATATTTTATTATAGCACCAAGTAACATTCAATTCAGCTTTATTTGTATAGCGCTTGTACAATATAGATTGTGTCAAAGCAGCTTCACATAAAAGGTCACAGTAAATAGGAACAGTGTAGTTCAGTTTGTAGTGTTTAAGTTCAGTTCAGTTGAGCTCAGTTCAGTGTGGTTTAATAATCACTACTGAGAGTCCAAATATTGAAGAGCAAATCCAACGATGCGCAGCTCTATAGATCCCGAAACATGCAAGCCAGTGGTGACAGCGGAGAGGGAAAAAAACTTCACTAATGGCGGAAGTGAAGAAAAAAACCTTGAGAGAAACCAGGCTCAGTTGGGCACGATCATTTTAATTTCTCCGCTGGCCAAACGTCTTGTGCAGAGCTGCAGTCTCAGTGGTGGAGGCTGGAAGCTGGCCTCAGCGAAGACTCGTCTGTCTCTGGAGCGTCACAGGAATCAGTCTCATGACATAACTTTGTAAAGTCAGGGTTCTTAGAGGGTAATATGTCAAAACAATATGCTTACCTTGCAAATTTTCACCAAAAAAAGTTCACATGGCAGGAGTGATTTCTTTGATTTTGACTTGTTTTTGACAATGGTACAAGCAATGTTGTGACCATTTGCTGTGCTGATTTAAGTTAGTGACAACTAGTGGATTTTTTTGGCATAACATACTTCAACCAGACAGTAGAGATGCTCTCAATCATGTTTAGTTAAGTTAGGTACTCCTCTCAATAAAATCCGTCAGTCAAAATAAGGTCAACCTTTTGGTCGTGCAGGTAGTTAAAGGGTTAAGTAATATTGTTTAGAGTTATGTCTACAGAACAAACCACTGTCATACAATGACTTGCCTAATTACCCTAACTTTACCCTAATTAACCTAGTTAAGCCTTTAAATGTCACTTTAAGCTGAATACTAGTGTCTTGAAGAATATCTAGTCTAATATTATTTACTGTCATCATGACACAGAGAAAATAAATCAGTTATTAGAGATGAGTTATTAAAACTATTAAGATTAGAAATGTGTTGAAAAAATCTCTCCGTTAAACAGAAATTGGGCAAATAAAGTATATAGGGGGCTAATAATTGTACTTTTTTTGTGAATGTATATTTTAAGTTTTCACTGCAAATGTCACATGCGTAACACTGGACTTGCTCGTGCAGATAAAGCAGGCAGCAGCTCGAGCGCATCCAGCGACAGCAGTCAGCATCTGGCGACTCTGCATCGATACAATAGGAGTCTGATGGTGCTGAAGGGCCGCGTGGGCGACACGCAGAAGCGTGCGGCGGAGCTGGAGCAGCAGCAGACGCAGACACCAGAGCGAGAGAAGGAGATGCAGGACCTGCAGACACAGCTGGAGGCGCTGCGGGGTCAGCTGAGGTCACAGCAGGAGCAGGCGCTCAGGCGCATGGAGACGCTGGAGAAATCCTTCTGTGAGGAGGAGCGGCGGCTGGAGGTGAGACGACAATCAACTGTTTCCATCCACTTGATTTTGTGCAGTTTATTTATATACTAATTTCCAGAGGAGCACGTGCTTATGATTGACCATGGCTGGTCCCACGTTAGCTAACACATGATTTACCAATCAGACGAATCCAAACACGCATAAATAACCAGATTTCCTTTGCTTAGCTTTTTCAAGACACTTCTATACAGCTTAAAGGGACATTTAAAGGCTTAACTAGGTTAATTAGGCAGGTTAGGGTAATTAGCCAAGTTATTGTATAATGATGGTTTGTTCTGTAGACAGTCAAAAAAAATTGCTTAAAGGGGCTAAGTAAAAACCACTAAGTAAACAATATTAATTATTATTAGATTATTGTTATTATTATTTAGGCCTACAGTAGCTCTGAAACAATCATGCAGACCAGGTGCTGCTTGGAAATAGTTATCTTTGCTCTGCATCAGGTGCACAGCAGCAAGAATTATGGCAATTTTTTATTTATTATTTTTTTTATTATTATTATTATTTTTATTATTATTATTATTATTCATTTTCTTTTCGCTTAGCCCCTTTATATTATTATTATTATTGTTATTATTATTATTATTATTATTCATTCCTTTGGTTTTCACTTGGTCCCTTTATATTATTATTATTCATTCATTTTCTTTTTACTCAGTCCCTTATTATTATTATTATTATTATTTATTTTCTTTTCGCTTAGTTCCTTTATATTATTATTATTGTTCATTCATTTTCTTTTTACTCAGTCCCTTATTATTATTATTATTATTATTTATTTTCTTTTCGCTTAGTTCCTTTATATTATTATTATTGTTCATTCATTTTCTTTTTACTCAGTCCCTTATTATTATTATTATTATTATTATTTATTTTCTTTTCGCTTAGTCCCTTTATATTATTATTATTATTGTTCATTCATTTTCTTTTTACTCAGTCCCTTATTATTATTATTATTATTATTATTCATTTTCTTTTCGCTTAGTTCCTTTATATTATTATTATTGTTCATTCATTTTCTTTTTACTCAGTCCCTTATTATTATTATTATTATTATTATTTATTTTCTTTTCGCTTAGTCCCTTATTATTATTATTATTCATTTTCTTTTCGCTTAGTTCCTTTATATTATTATTATTGTTCATTCATTTTCTTTTCGCTTAGTCCCTTATTATTATTATTATTATTATTTATTTTCTTTTCGCTTAGTCCCTTATTATTATTATTATTATTATTATTATTCATTTTCTTTTTACTCAGTCCCTTATTATTATTATTATTATTATTATTATTATTATTATTATTATTATTATTATTATTCATTTTCTTTTCGCTTAGCCCCTTTATATTATTATTATTATTGTTATTATTATTATTATTATTATTCATTCCTTTGGTTTTCACTTGGTCCCTTTATATTATTATTATTCATTCATTTTCTTTTTACTCAGTCCCTTATTATTATTATTATTATTTATTTTCTTTTCGCTTAGTCCCTTATTATTATTATTATTATTATTATTATTATTATTCATTTTCTTTTCGCTTAGTCCCTTTGTATAATTATTATTATTGTTCATTCATTTTCTTTTTACTCAGTCCCTTATTATTATTATTATTATTATTATTATTCATTTTCTTTTCGCTTAGTTCCTTTATATTATTTTTATTATTATTATTATTATTGTTCATTCATTTTCTTTTTACTCAGTCCCTTATTATTATTATTATTATTATTATTATTATTATTATTAATCATTTTCTTTTCACTTAGTTCCTTTATATTATTTTGATTATTACTATTGCTTGGAAGCAATCATGCAAACCAGGTTCTGCTCTGAAATGGCTATCTTTGCTCGGCATCAGGTGCACAGCAGCAAGAAGTTTGGCAGTGAACTTTTATATATATAATTAAAAGCCTGGCTGCTGATTTACAGAGGACTATTGTTTTGAGGGTGGTGTCACAAGTTCAAATTTGGTTGGAAAAAGACGTTCCAGCACTGCCTACATGTGTATGATGAATTTTAAAGTCGTTTATACATTTTCCTACCCTAAACCAAAAAATGAAAATTGAGTTTTTTTTGTGAGGTCATTTTCCTTTTTTTGGTTGAAAACAGATCTGGAATGGACGGAAGATGCCCTGATTGTAAATCCAGCCTCTCTCTGCACTGCAAAAGATTTTTTTTGTTTTGTTTCTAGTCCAAATATCTTAATTCTTAAATCAAGAATTATTTTAGTATTATTTAAGTACACAAAATAGTGTTTTTTTTCTTTAAACAAACAATATGCCAAAATTAAGTTAAAACTAGCAAAATAGTGCGGTAAGCAAAATCTTGTTTTTCCTTTTGCTTGCCCCATTGACAGTAAACACTGGATTATTTAATTGTTAAAATGACTATACTTAAAATGAAAGATTCTTAAGATTAAAATATGTGTACTTTGGAAGAGTGTACACGCATTGTGATGCTATTATTTTGTCATTCAGGCATATAATGAGTGGCAAATGGTCTTTAAATGACAGTAGTGTCTTTTATCACAGTATATATGTATTGGTGCAATATATCGTACAACAAAAATAGATATCATGACAGGCCTGTGTGTTATCACAGAATGTTATTTTGTTTTTACTATATTAATTGTTTATCTGGTTAGTTTTTCTTTTCTTTGTTTGAAGATGGTCCTCTCATTTCTTCACATATTTAGATGAATTAATAAAGCATAAGCTGTAGCTGGAATGTCTTGCTTTTATAAAAGTTGTATGATTTGCTGTAAACTTGATCCGCTTGCTTTTCCGAGTCGTGATCTAAATGATGGGTCATTCCCCAAACCGGTCCTGTCTTTCATATCATTTTCCTTTTTCCTCTCAGTAATAAACAGAACACTGTTTTACAATCAATCCCTGCCACAAGGGAAGGCTGTGGGTCATGGTATCTGTATGTTTACTCAATTATTTTGTTTTCTCAAGACTGAAAAAGCACAACAGAACGAGGTGGGCTTGAAGAAACAACTGGAGGAGGCGTTGAAAGAGGTAAGAGAGCAAAAAGCTGCAACTCATGAATATTTCATATGTTCAAGAGCAAGTGTTACATAATGTTTCCTTTACTCTGACAGCACCGGAAGGTTATTGAGGAGCTCAAACACGCTCGGCAAGGATTCAAGGAAGTCCTTCAAGCCAAAGATAAGGAGCTGGAAGTTACAAAGGTAATCATGGGAAAGTATGAAAACGCATATGGAGTCACATTGATTTGCATGTAAGGAAATTTGAAGCGAATGCTGATAAATAAAGGAGGTCAGAGGATTACGGAGTTGGCCAGAAATTACTATTCTGCTCAGTTTTTTCCCCTAATTTGTGTTTAATAGAAAGAAGCTTTCTTTTCAACACATTTCTAAACATTCATTAATTTTCTTGTCGGCTTATTTCCTTTATTAATCCGGGGTCACCACAGCGGACTGAACCAGCAACTATTCCAGCACATGTTTTATGCAGCGGATGCCTTTCCAGCTGCAACCTATCTCTGGGAAACACCCATACACACATACACTACGGACAGTTAGCCTACCCAATTCACCTGTAGCGCATGTCTTGGACTGTGGGGGAAACCGGAGCACCTGGAGGAAACCCACGCGAACGTAGGGAGAACATGCAAACTCCACACAGAAACCCAGCTGAGGCTTGAACTAGCGACCTTCTTGCTGTGAGGCGACAGCACTACCTACTGTCGCCCTATTTCTAATCATAACAGTTTTAATAACTCATTTCTAATATCTGATTTCTTATATCTTTTCCATGATGACAGCACATAATATTTGACTAGATATTTTTTTGAGATACTAGATTTAAGTAGAGGTCTGCATTCCTGCCGTACAGCTGAACCGCAGGAGCCAACCAGATTTCTTGAGGTGCAGGAATACATTTCCGAATGTAATGTGGTCATGGTCGGTAACTCTGGTGTATTTTGACTGGGAGCAGGCGGTCTAACAATATCGCTTCTGAGTTCTGACGTTATTTCGGAGCAGTATATCTGTGATTTCCTCATTCTTATGAACTGGATATTTTCACTCAGTCTGTGCGTGCATCATCTCGATAGCGGTCCTCAGAGCGGGCTTTACCATGCCAGAGCAAAGTGAAGATGCGCTGTTCTTGAAAGACGTTCAGCTTGCATTAGAAAGCGGTTAGTTTACTCTTAGGAAACCCACATCAGGGAAGGCTGATATATGGCAGTCTTTTTCATGCATCATAGACGCAAATGGAAAGCAAGTTACTCTTTGTGTGCTGTGATGCCTCAAAGTTTTACGCTTTAGCAGTCAAGGGGGTCGCACACCGGATGGGCTGCTGTGGCAGTGCTGTGCATTTTAGACTTCTAAACAGATTTCTATCAGGGTATGCATACTGCAAGTCTGCAACTGTCCGCTGCGCCCATCTACGACTCAGGACACTGTTCATATTGCTGCCATCTGAATAGTTTCATTTTAATTAAATAACATGCGATGCAACTGTCATATGCACGATGCTGTGTGTCCCCCGCTTCAGAAGACTGGAACCTCAGGTTTAAGGCAGCACTCATGTCTCATCACAAAGGGCCAACAAAACTGACATTTAGCCTACAGTCTTTGCACAACCTACAGTTTTATCTGTTATCTCTCTCTTTTGGTGGTACACAATTTAAACGTAAGATTTTGATCTGGTTTCCAAAATTTAGTGGGAAAGGTTGGGTCGGGTAGAAAATTATTCTAAGGGGGCATCGAGTGAAGAAAGACTGAACATGTGGCAGAAGTGGTTGGGTGCGGACCTCTAGATTAAAGTGACATTTAAAGGCTTAACTATGTTAATTAGTCGAGTTAGAGTAATTAGGCAAGTCATTGTATAACAGTGGTTTGTTCTGTTGACAATACAAAACTAATATTGCTAAAGGGGGCTAATGAGACCAGGCCGTATCCTGAGCAGCTACTGTGGTGGTCATGGAGGAGTGGAGAACATGAGACTGATTCCTGTGACGCTCCAGAGATAGACGAGTCTTCGCTGAGGCCAGCTTTCAGCCTCTGCCGCTGAGACTGCAGCTCTGCACAAGACGTTTGGCCAGCGGAGAAATTAAAATGGCCGTGCACAACTGAGTCTGGTTTCTTTCAAGGTTTTTTTTCTTCACTTCCACCTTTAGTGAAGTTTTTTTTTTCCCTCTTCGCTGTCGCCACTGACTTGCATGGTTCAGGATCTGTAGAGCTGCGCATCGTTGGATTTGCTCTTCAGTGTTTGGACTCTCAGTAGTGATTATTAAACCACACTGGACTGAGCTAAACTGAACTGAACTTAAACACTACAAACTGAACTACACTGTTCCTATTTACTGTGACCTTTTTATGTGAAGCTGCTTTGACACAATCTACATTGTACAAGCGCTATACAAATAAAGGTGAATTGAATGAACTAAACCTGATGAGATGTCTAATAATATTGACCTTAAAATAGGTTTAAAAAATAAAGAACTGCTGTTATTCTAGCTGAAATAAAACAAATAAGACTTTCTCCAGAAGAAAAAATATTATAGGAAATACTGTGAAAAATTCCTGAAACTGTTGAACATCATTTGGGAAATAGTTGAAAAGAGAAAAAAATTACAGGAGGGCAATTAATTCTGACTAAGTCAAAGTAACTTTACAAATAACTACTATATCTTTTTTATTTGGGTTTTCCATACTGTCCCGACCTTTTCTGATTTAAGGCTGTAGGTTGAATGGAGAAAACTGAAACCGTCAAGTCACACCCTAGCAAAGCAAGCCCCGCCTTCTAGTAAAACAGCCAATCATTGATCACTGTAGACTGACGATTCTCAAATTAAATTATATTGTGTTCTCCCACAGGAAGAGAAAGAAAAGGCCAAGGCTCAGAAAGAGGAAGTGGTCACACAGATGACTGAGGTGCTGGAAAGTGAACTGCAATGCAGCATTTGTTCAGAGCTCTTCATTGAGGTAAAACAACAACAACAACCCATGATCAGCTGACAGGGAAAGAACCTAGACTTACTGAAAAATCACAACCTTTTTTTAAAAGTTCACTAGTGTCTATAACTGTGTAGGATGGTGTAGGGGTTTGTGTAAAAGTCCATTGGAATTGTACAAAGAGCCCAAAAGCATTTGGAAGGTTCCCCATTTGCTGATTACCTTTGACCTCTGCCCTCCGCAGGCCGTGACTCTGAACTGTGCCCACAGCTTCTGTCAGCACTGCATCAGTGAGTGGCGCAATCGCAAGGATAAGTGTCCGATGTGCTGGCAGAACATCACATCTCAGACTCGCTCGCTGGTACTGGACAACTGCATCGACCGCATGGTGGAGAACCTGAGTGCAGATATGCGGGAGAGACGCCTGGTGCTGATCAATGAGCGGAAAGGTGAGAGGTGCGTGACGTCACTCCTATCTAGTCTTTGCACACTGAAGTCAGAAATTTACTCATGTGTTTTTTCCTGCTTTGTAAAAGGTGCTTTGTAAGTGTAAGAGTGCTTTCACAGCTGTAGATCGATTGTTTTGCTCCAAAACGGGGATTAAAAGTGTTTCAATGCTGCTTTTTGTTCTTGGTACGGTTCAGTTTCACACTGCAAAGCTTCTAAATTGACCAAAATAGTTACAAGAAGTCACGTGCAAGTAAAGTCCAGTTTGCTTTATTTTCTAGCATTCCACTCAGCCATCGTATGACGTTAATTTAATTTAGGACCATGAGAAATGAGACCGAAGTAAAAAAGTGCGCTTTCATTTTGAATGGTGTGCTGAATGGTTTTCACACACAACCATCTCTAGGGTTTACAGAGAATGGTCTGAAAAAGAGGAAATATCCAGTGAGCGACAGTTCTGTGGGCGCAAATGCCTTGTTGATGCCAGAGGTCAGAGGAGAATGGCCAGACTGGTTCCAGCTGATAGAAAGGCAACAGTAACTCAAATAAGCACTCGCTACAACCGAGGTCTGCAGAAGAGCATCTCTGAACACACAACACGTCCAACCTTGAGGCGGACGGGCTACAGCAGCAGAAGACCACACCGGGTGCCGCTCCTGTCAGCTAAGAACAGGAAATCGAGGCTACAATTCACACAGGCTCACCAAAACTGGACAATAGAAGATTGGAGAAACGTTGCCTGGTCTGATGAGTCTCCATTTCTGCTGCCACATTCGGATGGTCAGGTCAGAATTTGCTGTCAACACCATGAAAGCATGGATCCATCCTGCCTTGTATCAGCGGTTCAGGCTGCTGGTGGTGGTGTAATGGTGTGGGGGATATTTTCTTGGCACACTTTGGGCCATTAGTACCAATTGAGCATCATGTCAACACCACAGCCTACCTGAGTATTGCTGACCATGTCCATCCCTTTATGACCACAGTGTCTCCATCTTCTGATGGCTACTTCCAGCAGGATAACGCACCATGTCATAAAGCGTGAATCATCTTAGACTGGTTTCTTAAACATGACGATGAGTTCACTGTACTCTAATGGCCTCCACAGTCACCATTCTCAGTCCAATAGAGCAGTTCTGAAGGCAAAAGAGGGTCCAACTTGGTACTAGTGAGGTGTACCTAACAAAGTGGCCAATGAGTGTATATAGGTATACAAAGAGAGAATTATGAGTAAAGCAAGATATTATTCCTACTGGTAAAAGTCAGTTTTATGCGGAATATAAAGGTGAAAAGCTGTCTTACTGAACTAATAAAAAAATATAATGTCATTTAACCTTTTTGTTAACTTGACTTCTGATATAGAGTCTACATATATTTTACAACACTTGACAATTGAAATGAGGCTCTGTATGAGAAATCCTTCCTCTGATTTATGTCCGTGAGTGTCACGATTCAAAATAAAAGCGCACCTTTTCGGTTATAATATGTCATTTCTCATCATCATAAATTAAAATTACGTTGCTTGACAGGCGAGCAAAATCCTGTAAAATAAAGCAAACTCTGACCAATCTGAGGAGCTGTTTTGGTCTGATCAGAAGCTTTGCTGTGCTGCGATCCGCACCAAGAACAAAAAGCAGCATTGTAACAATTTTAATCCCCATTTCAGAACAAAATGATCGATCTACACTTGTGAAAGCACCCTGAAAAACACACACAAACATACATGAAGTATACACTGTCCGCAGGTCTAAAAGTGAGTGCATCTCCAGCAGTGGTGGTAATAAATGATGACAGCGACAGTGAAAACAGCAGCAGCAGCAGCAGCGACGGCGACACTTTCTTTCAGAGCAACAGCTCCATATTCCCAGACTCATCCGAATCAGATGACTCTCTGATTCTAGAAGATTCATCCTGGACTGAGGAGGACGATTATCTCTGAGTTAAAGCACTCGTCAGGACACAGGCACAACCCGTTTCTTTTGGTTTGGTTTGGTTTAGACATGCTATTTTTTATGTTTGTGGCTCACTGTATGACTTGTTTGAGCTTTCCCCTGTTAATAATAAAATTTCTAATTATTTTGCACTCGTTTTAGTGCTCTTCATGTCGAATTTAGGATTTATACATTTACTTTTAGTCATTTTGCGGACGCTTGTAGGGATGGCATACAGTTTAACCCAAAGAATGACCAGTCTGTCAGATGAAGAAGAGTCGGAGTCAGAGATTCAAGAAGCTAGCTTGAACACTCCGATAAGTTCTAGGCCGCTCTGCTTACAATCACCAATCAGTAACGATTATACTCTCATAACGTCATTATCTGCGTATGTAGGTGTTCTAACTTGATTAGTTAAAACTATGACCAGGAAAATTTCCACGTGGCGTTCGTGCGTACAATTCTGAACATTATCCTAAGCATAAACGTCAGACATCCACTAGAACAGTGTTTCCCATTCCTGTTCCTGGAGGCACACCAACAGTACATATTTTGGATGTCTCCCTTATCTGACCCATTCATTTCAGGTTTTGAAGTCTCTTCTAATGTTCTGCTGAGTTGATTCAGGTGTGTTGGATTAGGGAGAGGTTGAAAATGTATACTGTTGGTGTGCCTTCAGGAACAGGGTTGGGAAACACCTGCACTAGACTGTTTAGAGCTGACTCCAGGCCTGTGAAATGGATCCACAATCAAATAGAACGCACACACTTAAAGTATAATCTGTTTTATATCCAAGGCTGAGTGTACTCTCAGCCGTCTTCATCAAAACTGGTTAACAACCGGTATAATCTACATTCAGGCAGTTATAATATCCTTTCTACACAAAGTCTATCTTAAATAAAAAGTAGAAATACTTTAAAAGAATTAACCGTAAAAATAGCTAACTCACTTTAGACATTTTAGATGGTGTTAACTCATAGAAATAACAATAGAAACAGCTGCTTCCAGTCCTCAGCTCTTCAGCTCCACTCAAGGTCTCCGTGACCACTGACCTAGTTTGGTGGCTCCTGAAAAACGTACACAGAGACAGGCAAACGCACTGAACATTCTTACACAGAGCAGTGTGTTACCTTATTCATTAGTTAAAATCATTTCAAAGTTAAATACTCATTTAAATAATCATATTTAATAAAGATAATGAGAAACTGCATGATGCAAAATGGATAAATCGTTGATCCATGAGGAGACTGATTGGAAGGTATAAATCCGAGTCCTTCACGCTTTTGTCCAAAGTGACTTACAATTGAAGCCTTGAGATGAAGAACCATATAAGTCTATATTTTACACGTTTAGTAATATGATTTCTTTCGTTGGATCGTGAACATTATATATTGAAGATAGACAACACAAGCTTCTCAATTGTAAGGAGATAACATTTTTCAGTGTCAGTATTAAAAATCTATAGTTGTTGTGGTTTATATTTCTCGAATGTGGAAGAGTTAGCGTGTAATAACCAAGCGGCAACCTCCTGCTCACTCTCGGGAAGCCAATACGGAAGTAACTGAAACTACAATTCATCGATATTCTGCTAGTCCTGACTCCAAAATAGAGCAGATTTCTATTGAGCCCACTGTTAAAATGGCCGACTTTACAGCAGAATAAAGGTTTACAGCCTGGTACAAAGAACGATTTTGGTGTATATAGCTAATATTACCTTTCATGACAACTGTGAGGGGGGTCAGTTTTTTTAAACTCATCCGTTTAGTTTATATTAAGTTATAATAAGGCTGCATAATTAAGGGCGTGGCCTCTTGAGTGACAGCTAGGTCTCGCTGGTCGCCGTCACTTCACTTTTCTGTATGCACATACAGCTAATGTCACATCTCATTTCTTTAATTTATTTCGGACTATTTTGGTTGTTCGTTGCACTCACTCAATTATGGAGGCATTTAGTGATTCAAAAGAAGAGGCAATACACACAAGGTGTGCTAGTTATTTAAAGTAAATTGTTTGTGCTCTGAAAATATAGTGCTGGAGCAGTTTTGAGAGAGAAAGTGCTTCTTAAGATCATTCCACCAGTGAGGAACAGTGAATGAAAAGGTTTTGGAAAGTGAATTATGGGCTGTTTCCACTGAGTGGTAGGATTCGGTACACTTTTATAGCCGTTTCCACTGTCTAAAGGAACCAAAAAGCAGGTATCAGGCTTGCGTTTCCACTGCCGAAAGGGTTCCAACAGTGGACGTGATGTACGACTATCATTGATCTGCAGTTATAATCAAATCATGTTGATAGAAAGGTTAGTAATGAACATTTATACAGTATTTATGTCTTTAAAGCATCTGTTTTGTGAGAAGTGCTTCTCATTTGATAAGTGAACGACCTGTACAGCTTTACTTTCACATTTCCTCAAGCGAGAATGACGTCGACTGCAACTTTGTCGAACACTACGCCAACCAAAAGGGTACCACTGGTACCCTTTGTTAGCGGAGACACAAGCCTAATAAAGGTGACCCATACCAAATTCTACTGTACCTTACCACTCAGTGGAAATAGCCTAATATAGCCTCTCTGAGATGGCACCACAAGGCGGTGCTCACACCCCTACTGGTGGCTCCTGGAGGGGGTGTATACCTTCAGCAGCAGGTGGAGGTAAGGAGCATTGGCAGTGACTGTCCTGCAAGCAAGCATCAGTGATTTGAACTTGATACGAGCTTTAACCAATGCAGAGAGATAAAGAGAGTTGTGGCTCTGTTTGGCTCACGAGCTGCAGCATTCTGCATCATCTGTAAAGGCTTGAGAGGGCAGGATGGGGGACCAGCTAAAAGAGCATTGCAGTAGTCCAGCCTTGAAATGACAAGAGCTTGGACTAACAGTTGAGCAACATGGTCTAATTTGTCGGATGTTGAAAAGTGCAAATCTGCAAGATCGGGCCTTGCGCTTTCTAGCAATGTGCTCTTTGAAGGATAACTGATCATTCAGGATCACCCCAAGATTCCTTACCGGACCACATGAAGTAATGTGTGACCATTTCATTTTTAAGTCATGTGTGACCATTTATACATGCAGAAAAGTGCAGCGCTTGTAAAATATAGACCTTTTGAATACGCTTTCATCCACCAATAAGAATGCAGCACGTTTTAACTCATTTAAATATCACAGGAGTTCTTCCAAAAGCAGCTCTATTCGGAAATGTTTTGTCTAAGTATGAGCACGTATATAAAATACACATGATAAAACTGTCACGCCAAGACTTTCTGACTTCATCTTAATAGGAATAGGCATGTTTTGTCATGTGAAGCACAACTTTCATTGGTCGTTTCTCATTATCCAGTATCTGACACAAGAGGGCAGCATTGTGGTATGATTGAGGATGTTAATAAGTACATCATTAAGCATCTGAAGCTGCACCTTTACATTTTGCATTGCATTCTGTGGCACTTATGTTATAATTCCTACCTGATTTCTAATGGATAAATAAGCTAAAAATTGTGACTAGATCTCATCACCATCAAATATATATATTTTTAAACCGTTAACTGTTTAATGGAGTGATTAAAACGGGTGGCCTTTAAAAAAACATCATCAGCAAAATGAATAACGCGTTAATTTGGTTATTTATGTGTTATGAGATTTTGCTTTGTTGAATTATTCTTCTGACTTGAAGGTGCAACGTGTGGAAATTTTGCAGCCTTGATCAAATCCAGTCACAGGCCAACCCTCTCACAACATGCTGACCGTGGGAAGATGAGGTATTTCACAAATATTTAAGTCCAAATTCTCTTAAAGGAGTAGTTCATCCTACAATGAAAAGGGCTGCACAGTATATGGTGCCAGCATCAATGTGCACAATAGTAATATCGCATGATATATAATGTTGAGTTTTTATACACCACCTGACAAAAGTCTTGTCGCCTCTAAGATTTAGGAACTATAAATATTAACTTGACTTCTAGTTGATCATTTGGTATCAGAAGTGGCTTATATGAAAGCCAAAGGCCTCTAGATTATGCTTATTTTACCACAATAAAATATGATTATACCTTGATATTTAATGGTTTCATTAGGACAGTAAGCTCTGACTTTGCTTAGACTGAAGTCTTGCGATTAACAGAAATAATGTCCAGTATAGAATATGTGGTCATGCTGCAGTGGAAACAGAATGAATATTGTGTCTGACTCCATCATGAGCTTGGAGGACTGCATCCATACATCTCTGCAAATGACTCAAATCACTGATTAATAAAGTCATCTGGAATGGTGAAGAAAGCCTTCTTGCAGGACTCCCAGAGTTCATCAAGATTCTTTAGATTCATCTTCAATGCCTCCTCCTCCATCCTACTCCAGACATGCTCAATGTTTATGTCTGGTGACTGGGCTGGCCAATCCTGGAGCACCTTGACCTTTGCTTTCAGGAGCTTTGATGTGGAGGCTGAAGTATGAGGAGGAGCGCTATCCTGCTGGAGAATTTGCTCTCTCCTGTGGTTTGTAATGTAATGGGCAGCACAAATGTCTTGATACCTCAGGCTGTTGATGTTGCCATCCACTCTGCAGATCTCTCGCACACCACCATACTGAATGTAACCCCAAACCATGACTTTTCCTTCACCAAACTTGACTGATTTCTATGAGAATCTTTGCTCTATGTGGGTTCCAGTAGGTCTTCTGCGGTATTGGTGATTATTGGGATGCAGATCAACAGATGATTCAGCAGAAAAATCCATCTTCTGACACTTCCAAATGATCAACTAGAAGTTATTATGTGTTGCTCTTACAACTGGGGTAGACGACAAGACTTTTGTCAGGTAGTTTAATAGACAAGGAGCTGCTGTAAAGTTCAAAACACTAGAATTGTGTAGTTGTTGCAGTGTTTAACCATAATGGAGTGAGTTTATAATGTTTTTAAGTCCTGGCAGAGTTCAAAGTATTCAGGCACAAGAAAGTTTACTGTTTGTAATGTTAATAAAAAATGATTTAACTGAGTTATTTATACAGTAAATACTTTTGCAGTGTTATTTTACATTTGGTTTTTACAACCCTTTACCTGAATACTGTTTGAATGCCCTGAAAAAACTTAAAGCACTATTTATCATACTTTTATCTTTGCTCTTTTGTGCATCTACGCTTGTAATTTCTTTCCGATTTTTGCATAATTAACTTCTCTATATCCCAATCAATCTAATTTAATAAATTCTTTTCAAATAGCTTTTCAAACATATACACATTGTATATACACTCACCGGCCACTTTATTAGGTACACCTTACTAGTGCTGGGTTGGACCCTCTTTTGCCTTTAGAACTGCCTTAATCCTTCGTGTCACAGATTCAACAAGGTACTGGAAATATTCCTCAGAGATTTTGCTCCATACTGACATGATAGCATCACACTGTTGCTGCAGATTTGTTGACTGCACATGCATGATGCGAGTCTCCATTTCCACCACCAAAGGTGCTCTATTGGATTGAGCCCTGGGCACTGTGAAGGCCATTTGAGTACAGTGAACTCATTGTCATGTTCAAGTAACCAGTCTGAGATGATTCACGCTTTATGACATGGTGCGTTATCCTGCTGGAAGTAGCCATCAGAAGATGGAGACCCTGTCGTCATAAAGGGATGGACATGGTCAGCAACAATACTCTGATGGCATCTATCAGTTGTGTGTTCAGAGACGCTCCTCTGCAGACCTCGGTTGTAACGAGTGCTTATTTGAGTTACTGTTGCCTTTGTATCAGCTGGAACCAGTCTGGCCATTCTCCTCTGACCTCTGGCATCAACAAGGCATTTGCGCCCACAGAACTGCCGCTCACTGGATATTTCCTCCTTTTCAGACCATTCTCTGTAAACCCTAGAGATGGTTGTGCGTGAAAATCCCAGTAGATCACCAGTTTCTGTGAAATTTGTGTTAACGAGCAGTTGGACAGGTGTAT
This sequence comes from Danio aesculapii, assembly GCF_903798145.1. Classification (NCBI taxonomy): domain Eukaryota; kingdom Metazoa; phylum Chordata; class Actinopteri; order Cypriniformes; family Danionidae; genus Danio; species Danio aesculapii. The sequence continues at coordinate 52,124,455 of NC_079454.1, read as the reverse complement.
CTAATAAAGTGGCCGGTAAGTGTATATGTATATTCCTTCTGTATGTATATAATTTCAAATATTAATGATAATTTCAGCATTTTATTACTTAATGGACATGAACTAGCAGTTACTAATGATCAACTGATGTTTTTATTTTCTAATTAAAATAGTAAAATAAAACATTTTATTTTTAATGAGTTTTATTTGAATATTATTAATATAATATAATTAATATAATACATATAAATAATGTTAGTTGGTTTGTTTGGGTGACTGTCTGATAACCCTGCCTTGTGATCATAACAGTTTACACTACAGGTCACATGGGTTTGAGTTATTCCCTGATTTTACATGTAGATCTGCCTTGGCTTGTCTTTGTGTGCCAGAAAAGGCTGATGTTTGTTTGTTTGTTTGTCTGCTTTCACCATCAAAACACACCGCCTGCAGAAGCGTGACGTGAGCTTTCAGTGCAGAAGTGTTGAAGAGTCTGAAATCTCCAACATTCAGAATTCTGCATGCTGATGCTAGCAAAAGCAAAACCAGCATTCGCAGGTTAGCGCTGATCATGCAGTTGTTCGTCTAGACAGTATTTAAAGGGATAGTTCACCCCAAAAATAAAATTCTGTCATTATTTACTTAATGTACCAAAACCAGTTTCTGTTGAACACAAAAGAAGATACTTTGAAGAATGTTGGGTCCCGGTAACCATTGACTTCCATAGTAGGTCAAACTAATACTAATACAACTTTTACCTTACTAGCTATTTATAAACAGATAAATAGTAGATTATTAAGCTAGTAGTGTTAGTTAATGGTTTATTAATATCATGAATTGTGACAAACTAAAGTGTTGCCCTAAATAATAATATATGTACCCTTTTCAATTTAAAAATAATATAATAAATGTCATAATTTAAAGGCATAGTTCACCTAAAAAAAGGAAATTCTGTCATCATTTACTTGTTTCAAACATTTATGAGTTTCTTTCTTCTGTTGAGCACAAAAGAAGATATTTTGAAGAATGTTGGACGCCGGTAACCATTGACTTCCATAGGTAAAACCTAATAATACAACTTCTGCCTTACTAACTATTAACAAACAGCTAATAAGTGTTAGTTAATGATCTGTTAATACTGTGAGTTGTGACCTAAACTAAAGTGTTGCTCTAAATACTATATACAACCCGTTCAATTTAAAAATAATGTAATAAATTTCACATTTAAAAGAATAGTTCATTTAAAAAAAAGGAAATTCTGTCATCATTTACTCATCATTTACTTGTATAAAACAAGCAAACTCTGAGGAATATATCCAATACCTTGTTGAATCTATGCCACAAAGGATTAAGACAGTTCTGAAGGCAAAAGGGGGTCCAATCTGGTACTAGTAAGGTGTACCTAATAAAGTGGCCGGTGAGTGTACCTGCTTCAGTGTTCCATTGAATAAAGAAACTCATAAAGGTCTATTATAACCACTAAATAGTGTGTAAATTGTAATTTTTGAGTGAACTATCCCTTTAATAACAAATTAAATTGGTATTTTTATAAGCAATAGTAGTCTGAAATTGCGTTTGTAGGAGAAGTCTTGGTGTTGTATTGCTGTCAAATAAAGCATATTTTACGGTCTTTGTTTTTTTTTCTCTTTGTAACACATTTACTCTAATAAACTTATTTATATTTTACAAAAATAATGTAGCTTTGTGCCAAAACCATTGATTAATAAAAGTTTATGCGGCTTAAAACAAGATGTAAGTGTATATTTCATAACTTAAAAGTCTAAAAAGCAAGTTAAAAGTCATGTTAAATGGAAAAAGCGAGGGCAAGGCTAAAATCCTTAACCCTTATCAACATAATTACAATTTTAATAATTAAAGACACACTTGAAAAAACTACTTTATAAGGGTATGCAGTGTCATCTGTAACGTTAATGATGTTTTATACTTATATTTACAATTTATGGAATTAATAATGCTAAAGTTAAAACAACCCTACATGTCTAATATATGTTGTACAACTTAAGACTATATATATATCTTTATTCTGTTTTACTGTTTTCATTGACTGAAAATAATGTTTGTTTTTAATTTAATGATTATTAGCATACAGTGGCTGCGTGATCAGCGGCTGGGGACGTGCAAAGCCCGCGAGCATGTCTTGTTACCATGACAGCATCAAACTTTCCTGAGGAACAGAAAGTGAGTCGACAACATTTTGAACTCGCTTAATTACTTCATTAATTAGTTTAAGGTTTTCTTTAATTAAGATTATTCATGTATTTCGCGTTCATATATTAAAAGTACTCTTTTTTTCGAGGACAAATGTAAAAATGACGGCATGAAAAAAAATCGTCCATACAGGCAGCAGTGATGAGGTAATGTTATCGGTATTATTTCAGACGTTTTTATTTAAGATGTTTGTTTTATTTCTGTCAGTTTTTAGCAGTATGTCTCGGAGTCAGTCTTCTCAGCGGTCCGGGGTAATGAACTCCGCTTCTGACGGCCAAAGAAGGCGCAGCATCATCGCGGAGGATCATGAGTGGTCGCTGGCGCTGGTTCCTCTGCTAACGACACTATGTTTACAGCATATCATAAAGCACTTCGAAGGTGAACAACAACAACACACACACACACGCGCGTCTTTCAGTTAGATTACATCAACAACACACACGCACACGCGTCTGTCAGGTTACAACAACAACACACACGTCTGTCAGTTAACGTTAGGTTAATTAGTAATAATAATTAGCTTACAGATTGAAAGTAAGCCTTACATTTACTTAAAATTGTCATAGTAGCATGTATATACTAATATGATCCTTTTAGGTAACGTTAATGCTTAAGTTATTAGCTCTCCTGTCAAATGTAATTATGTGTTAAGTAGTGCTTTCAAAGTGTTTCTTAATGAAGATTTTTGTGAAGAAAAAATGTCTTTGCCACAATTTTTACTGGTTATTTATTATAATACTAGTTATTAGATTAAAGTGCAAATTAATGTTGTTCAATTTAATTTACAGTTAAAGTTGACATTAAATATATACACTCACCAGCCATTTTATTAGGTACACCTTACTAGTACTGGGTTGGACGCCTTTTGCCTTCAGAACTGCCTTAATCCTTTGTGGCATAGATTCAACAAGGTACTGGAAATATTCCTCAGAGATTTTGCTCCATATTGACATGATAGCATCACACAGTTACTGCAGATTTGTCGGCTGCACATCCATGATGTGAATCTCCCGTTCCCTCACATCCCAAAGGTGCTCTATTGGATTGAGATATGGTGACTGTGGAGGCCATTCAGTGAACTCATTGTCATGTTCAAGAAACCAGTCTGAGATGATTCACGCTTTATGACATGGTGCGTTATCTTGCTGGAAGTAGCCATCTGAAGATGGAGACACTGTGGTCATTAAGGGATGGACATGGTCAGCAACAATACTCAGGTAGGCTGTGGTGTTGACACGATGCTCAGTTGGTGCTAATGGACCCAAAGTGTGCCAAGAAAATGTCCCCCACACCATTACACCACCGCCAGCCTGAACCGCTGATACAAGGCAGGATGGATCCATGCTTTCATGTTGTTGAGGCCAAAATCTGAGCCGAGCATCCGAATGTGGCAGCAGAAATGGAGACTCATCAGAGCAGGCAACGTTTCTCCAATCTTCTATTGTCCAGTTTTGGTGAGCCTGTGTGAATTGTAGCCTCAGTTTCCTGTTCTTAGCTGACAGGAGTGGCACCCGGTGTGGTCTTCTGCTGCTGTAGCCCATCCGCCTCAAGGTTGGACATGTTGTGTGTTCAGAGACGCTCTTCTGCAGACCTTAGTTGTAATGAGTGCTTATTTGAGTTACTGTTGTCTTTCAATCAACTGGAACAAGTCTGGTCATTCTCTTCTGACTTCTGGCATCAACAAGGCATTTGCACCCACAAAACTGCCGCTTACAAATTTGCATTAACGAGCAGTTGGACAGGTGTACCTAATAAAGTGGCCTATATATATATATATATATATATAAATATACACACACACACACAGAGAGTCAAGCTTAAAATTACTCATACCCCTGGCAAATTCTAACTTTAAATTACTTTTATTCAACAAGCAAGTTATTTTATGGACTATAAATGCCACAGGCTTCTCCCAAATGATAATAAGTACACGAGGCATCATTGTGGAAGAAAAAATTTCTCAGATTTATTTACGTTTGAAAAAAATCTTAAAGCTGTAATTTAACACTGCACTTTTACCCCATAGACTTCCATTCATACGCATGTGAATGCAGAAACCCAGAAATGCAAGCTTGTGCGACAAGTTTCACATGTCGCTGCATTCGAAATTTCAAGCTTGTTAAACTCTGACCTGTGATATTGCATCACATGACTGCTTTAGACCAATAGAAGATCAAAACATGACTTCTCTGTACAGAAATAAAAATATGGAGCAATCACTTGATGCTTTAGTACGTCTAATCGTCTTGTTTAATCCCACCCCTTTTTGCAGTGTCGTACAACAGAATTTTGCAAGCTCAAACTCTAGTGTGACCAAGGCTTAAGTCAGAGTTTGCCCAGGGTATGAGTAATTTTGGGCAACAAAGAAACTAATAAGCTCATAAAGAATAATAAATAGTGCAATTTTTTTTTTTCGTGTGAACTGTCCATTTAATATTTCTTGCAGAGAAGCCCATTCTGCATGAGCTCCAGCCCAGCTTTAAAACATACGTCCTCCAGCGTCTGCCAGCATCTCTTCCATTGACCATCACTGCAAACCTCATCAGTGATGAGAGCTACTGGAAACGCTGCTGTGAAGCTCGCTGGGGACTCGCTGACGTCTCCACGTATGACAACAGCTGGAAACAAATGTTCTTTGAGCGTCACCTTCAGAGTATAATTGAACTCTTCATACCAGACACAACTGACACCAAAGCAGTTCTAGATGCGGTGCCTTTGTGTCAAAACTATGTGAAGCGGCTGCAGGTTTCTCAGCTGCTGCCGCCCATTAAAGAGCCGTCCCGGTTTGATGAGGACGACGGGTCCGAGTCTGCCAGTGACATGGGCAGTGAAGGACCCTCCATGGATCACTTTGACTTCCGAATGCTGCTGGACAAGCTGCCGAATCTGAAGGAGCTCAGCGTGGTTTATGGCGTGAAAGGATGTGGCATGAACTTTGAGTGGAATCTGTTCGAGTTCACCTTCAGAGACTGCGAATCCCTGGCTAAAGCACTCAATTCCTGCAAGACTTTACAGGTTTTTAGCAACATGTTATTGGCAATAGGGAATAAGGAGAGCTACAGTTTTTTCTTCCGGTGAAATGTTTATGTGACTGTTTTCAATTTCTTACGGTTTTCTTTTACAGCATCAATGTCGTAATGTAATTTAAAATATGGTAACACTTTATTTTGATGGTCCATTTGAGTATTAGTAGACTGTCTGCTTAATATCTGTTGATATGCTCCTTTAACAGACATTTAACTGACTATAAGTAACTTCGCAAGTACACTGTAAACCCTAATGTTGTCTTAACTTAAATAATTAAGGTTGACTGAGCATAACTTAAATTTTTGCATTTTGGTCCTATCGCTTAAAAATATGAGTTAATTTAACTTATGTAACATGAAAATGCATAAACTTAAGATTTCAAGTGTAGTAAGCTCAAAATCATAATTAAAAATAGGTCATTTTCACAAATGTAGTCTTGACTGTAAAATTCTAATATGTGCAACCTTTTAAGTGCAAGGTCTTTTTTTAAATCAGAAAACAAATGGCTTCATGCATAAGTATTCATCATAATGTGAATAAATGGCTACTTATTTCTTGTTTAAAATTTATTTAAACATTTTTCATAGTATATTATTACACATACTGAAAACCCTAATAAGTTGACTGAACTAAATTAATTGAGTAAACCTGTTGCCTCAATTTAATTGAGTAATGGAGTCTCCCAAAGCTTGCATATTTAAGTTTATTTAACTTGCCGGTTTTTTAGACTATACTATAATCTACTTAAGTATTTAGTTTGTTGAACTGAACAATTTAAGTATAATCTACTTAAGTATTAAGTTTGTTGAACTGAACAATTTAAATATAATCTACTTAAGTATTACGTTTCTCGAACTGAACAATTTAAATATAATCTACTTAAGTATTAAGTTTGTTGAACTGAACAATTTAAGTATAATCTACTTAAGTATTAAGTTTGTTGAACTGAACAATTTAAATATAATCTACTTAAGTATTACGTTTCTCGAACTGAACAATTTAAATATAATCTACTTAAGTATTAAGTTTGTTGAACTGAACAATTTAAGTATAATCTACTTAAGTATTAAGTTTGTTGAACTGAACAATTTAAATATAATCTACTTAAGTATTAAGTTTGTTGAACTGAACAATTTAAGTATAATCTACTTAAGTATTAAGTTTGTTGAACTGAACAATTTAAGTATAATCTACTTAAGTATTAAGTTTGTTGAACTGAACAATTTAAGTATAATCTACTTAAGTATTAAGTTTAGTGAACTGAACAATTTAAGTATAATCTACTTAAGTATTAAGTTTGGTGTACTGAACAATTTAAATATAATCTACTTAAGTATTAAGTTTGGTGTACTGAACAATTTAAATATAATCTACTTAAGTATTAAGTTTGTTGAACTGAACAATTTAAGTATAATCTACTTAAGTATTAAGTTTAGTGAACTGAACAATTTAAGTATAATCTACTTAAGTATTAAGTTTGGTGTACTGAACAATTTAAATATAATCTACTTAAGTATTAAGTTTGTTGAACTGAACAATTTAAGTATAATCTACTTAAGTATTAAGTTTGTTGAACTGAACAATTTAAGTATAATCTACTTAAGTATTAAGTTTGGTGTACTGAACAATTTAAATATAATCTACTTAAGTATTAAGTTTGTTGAACTGAACAATTTAAGTATAATCTACTTAAGTATTAAGTTTGTTGAACTGAACAATTTAAGTATAATCTACTTGAGTATTAAGTTTGTTGAACTGAACAATTTAAGTATAATCTACTTAAGTATTAAGTTTGGTGTACTGAACAATTTAAATATAATCTACTTAAGTATTAAGTTTATTGAACTGAACAGTTTAAATATAATCTACTTAAGTATTAAGTTTAGTGAACTGAACAATTTAAGTATAATCTACTTAAGTATTAAGTTTAGTGAACTGAACAATTTAAGTATAATCTACTTAAGTATTAAGTTTGGTGTACTGAACAATTTAAATATAATCTACTTAAGTATTAAGTTTGGTGTACTGAACAATTTAAATATAATCTACTTAAGTATTAAGTTTGTTGAACTGAACAATTTAAGTATAATCTACTTAAGTATTAAGTTTAGTGAACTGAACAATTTAAGTATAATCTACTTAAGTATTAAGTTTGGTGTACTGAACAATTTAAATATAATCTACTTAAGTATTAAGTTTGTTGAACTGAACAATTTAAGTATAATCTACTTAAGTATTAAGTTTGTTGAACTGAACAATTTAAGTATAATCTACTTAAGTATTAAGTTTGGTGTACTGAACAATTTAAATATAATCTACTTAAGTATTAAGTTTGTTGAACTGAACAATTTAAGTATAATCTACTTAAGTATTAAGTTTGTTGAACTGAACAATTTAAGTATAATCTACTTGAGTATTAAGTTTGTTGAACTGAACAATTTAAGTATAATCTACTTAAGTATTAAGTTTGGTGTACTGAACAATTTAAATATAATCTACTTAAGTATTAAGTTTATTGAACTGAACAGTTTAAATATAATCTACTTAAGTATTAAGTTTAGTGAACTGAACAATTTAAGTATAATCTACTTAAGTATTAAGTTTAGTGAACTGAACAATTTAAGTAGTCTACAAAACCGGCAAGTTAAATAAACTTAAATATGCAAGTTTTGGAAGACTCCATTACTCAATTAATTTAGGCAACGAGTTTTCTTAATTATTGTAGTTCAGTCAAATTATTGGGGTTTTCAGTGTACATGTCAGTTTACTAACCCCAACCTAACAGTCTACTTAACATCTAATGAGAATTAGTTGACATGTAGATGCAAAGTAACAAACGGACCATCAAAATAAAGTGTGACCTAAAATATAATACATTAAATAGACTTAAGCATTAATTTAGTTGTTCGAGATGAAAAGCCGTTTAAAATCAAACGCGTTCAGGAGCAGCAGGTGAGCACAGAAACTCCATTGAAAATACTGTAGTAAAATAAATGTTCATATTTTAAAGACATGCCACAGAATAATGTATTTTAATGCAGTGCTTCTTCTGCATTCTGAGACCTATTTCATATGATATATCAATCAGATCACTGATTTTTTAAAGTAAATAGACATTAAACGCGGCAATTTTGTAATGGTATACAGTTCACCGGAAGTGCTTGAACTGGGTTACTGAAAATTAAAAGTCCTTCTGCATTAGGTATGAGCCGGTATAAGATTCTGATGGTATGATAACCTTGGATAAAAATACCCCGGTATCACGGTATTTTGATTACTGCTCTAAAATATATTCTTTTTAAATTTCTGGGTAAAAAACAAACACCCTTTCCCCCTTTGAACACAATATATTCTATTGTTTGAAAGATTTATAATATTTTGGAGCAGTAAACATGTCCGGCTATATAATTCAAATGAATCATTGACTTCTGCTGTCTTCATTAGTTTCAAATTTCATTCATTCATTCATTCATTCATTCATTTTCTTTTCAGCTTAGTCCCTTTATTAATCTGGGGTCACCACAGCAGAATGAACCGCCAACTTATGTTTCACACAGCGGATGCGTTTCCAGCTACAACCCATCACTGGGAAACAGCCATACACACTCATCCACACTTATACACTACGGACTATTTAGCTTACCCAATTCACCTATAGCACATGTCTGTGGACGAATTGAACCAAATCAATAGCATGATAATTGTTAACGAACCGTGAGACCTGTGTAGGTTTACACCCCTATTTAGAAATGTGTTGAAGAAAATCATCTCTACGTTAAACAGAAATTGGGAAAAATATGCAGGGGGCCTAATACTTTAGGAGGGCTTTTATACAGACTTCAGCTGTATGTTTTTATCTTTGATTTCTAACTAAGATGTTTTCACTGGTCTTGTATTTAGTTAGCATCCACACCCCTTTTTTCAGAGCCTCGTTGTTGACGTTTAGTTGTTTATATTTCCATTTTTCTCACAGGTCTTCAGGATCCATCGCAGTAAGGTGGACGATGAGAAGTGTTGCGTGATCGCGAACCACCTGTTGGATCATCCATCGCTGCAGGAGCTGGACTTTTCACATAATCACATCAGCGACCTTGGAGCCCGAGCCATCGCAAAACTCCTGAACCACAGTCAGCTGAAGACACTGATCGTCTGCAACAACCAGATCAGAGGTGCAGGAGTTCAGGCTCTGGCTCACGCTCTGGCCAAAAACAACACTCTGACATCCCTCAACCTGAGACTCAACCGCATCGCAGATGAAGGAGGACAGGCTCTGGCTCAGGCTCTGGTCAAGAACAAGACTTTAGTGAATCTCCACCTCGGGGGAAATAACATGACTGAACCGGCAGCCGTGGCTCTGTCTCAGGCCCTGGTGGAGAACTGTGCCCTCAAGAGCCTAAACCTCTGCAACAACAGACTGGGAGTTGTGAGTACATTTAAGTTAATGCAAATAGAAGTGACAAAAGTATTCCCAATCAATACTGAAATCTGAAAATGTCCTTTTCCTTATAACATTTAAGTGCTGTTGAGCATGACTTATAGGGGACCTATTATGCCCCCATTTGCAAGATGTAAAATGAGTCCCTAAAGTGTGTGTGTGTGTGTGTGTGTGTGTGTGTGTGTGTGTGTGTGTGTGTGTGTGTGAAGTTTCAGCTCAAAATATCACACAGATAATGTTTTCTAACTCTCTGAAATTGACCCTTTCAGGCTTTGATCCAAAATTTTGTCCATTTTGGTGACTGTCGCTTTAAAGTCTAATGTGATCGTGCTCTTTTTCAAAAGGGGGTGGAGCTATAAATGCTTGCGCGTCAGCATAGTGGCAGATTCAAAACAGGACTAACGTTGTCTGTGTGACAAATATACAATGTTAAAAGGAGTGACTCAGAAGAAGGTAGTTTATGGAGATGGACAGCTCCTTCTCCCTCAGGGCTATCTATGCTTATGAGTGAGAGATGGTCACTAGTGGGCGGAGCTTTCTCTGATGACGCGTACAAAGGGAGAATGTCAATCAAAGTGTTTCTGCAGACTGTTTTTATCAAGTAGGATCATAAAAAATATAATGAACTAATTTTTCCTATTAGAGGCTGGTTATATTCACAAACTGCTGCCACACACGTGTGTTTTAAACCTCTTATAAAAGTAATTTTTGCAGAATAAGTCCCTTTTAAACACAACATTTCAGCTGTCATTCTATACATTTTTACATTACTAGGCCACTGAGATGGGTTTGTTGTTTGTTCAATATGTGTAGTAGCTTTTAAAAACAAGTCTGTGGCCTTTAATTCTTTTTATTAATTTACCATTTGTAAAATGATGTTTACTCTGTTCAGTTTCGGAAATTCATCAAATCTAATTGAAAGCTCGTAAATCAAAATCAAATCAAGAATCCAATTGAAAGCTTGTGAATTAAAATCGAATAGGGTTGAATTGAGAATAGGGTTGAATCGAGAATAAGATTAAGTTGAGAATAGGATTGAATCGAGAATAGGGTTGAATTGAGAATAGGACTGAATCGAGAAAAGGGTTGAATCGAGAATAGGGTTGAATCGAGAAAAGGGTTGAATCGAGAATAGGGTTGAATCGAGAAAAGGGTTGAATCGAGAATAGGGTTGAATCGAGAATAGGGTTGAATCGAGAATAGGACTGAATCGAGAAAAGGGTTGAATCGAGAATAGGGTTGAATCGAGAATAGGGTTGAATCGAGAATAGGGTTGAATCGAGAATAGGGTTGAATTGAGAATAGGACTGAATCGAGAAAAGCGTTGAATCGAGAATAGGACTGAATCGAGAAAAGGGTTGAATCGAGAATAGGGTTGAATCGAGAATAGGGTTGAATCGAGAATAGGGTTGAATTGAGAATAGGACTGAATCGAGAAAAGCGTTGAATCGAGAATAAGACTGAATCGAGAAAAGGGTTGAATCGAGAATAGGGTTGAATCGAGAATAGGGTTGAATCGAGAATAGGGTTGAATCGAGAATAGGGTTGAATTGAGAATAGGACTGAATCGAGAAAAGCGTTGAATCGAGAATAGGACTGAATCGAGAATAAGACTGAATCGAGAATAGGGTTGAATCGAGAATAGGGTTGAATCGAGAATAGGGTTGAATCGAGAATAGGGTTGAATGGAGAATAGGATTGAATCGAGAATAGGATTGAATTGAGAATAGGACTGAATCGAGAAAAGCGTTGAATCGAGAATAGGACTGAATCGAGAATAAGACTGAATCGAGAATAGGGTTGAATCGAGAATAGGGTTGAATCGAGAATAGGGTTGAATCGAGAATAGGGTTGAATGGAGAATAGGATTGAATCGAGAATAGGGTTGAATTGAGAATAGGACTGAATCGAGAAAAGGGTTGAATCGAGAATAGGGTTGAATTGAGAATAGGACTGAATCGAGAAAAGCGTTGAATCGAGAATAGGGTTGAATTGAGAATAGGACTGAATCGAGAAAAGCGTTGAATCGAGAATAGGGTTGAATTGAGAATAGGACTGAATCGAGAAAAGCGTTGAATCGAGAATAGGACTGAATCGAGAATAAGACTGAATCGAGAATAGGGTTGAATCGAGAATAGGGTTGAATCGAGAATAGGGTTGAATCGAGAATAGGGTTGAATGGAGAATAGGATTGAATCGAGAATAGGATTGAATTGAGAATAGGACTGAATCGAGAAAAGCGTTGAATCGAGAATAGGGTTGAATCGAGAATAAGACTGAATCGAGAATAGGGTTGAATCAAGAATAGGGTTAAATCGAGAAAAGGGTTGAATCGAGAATAGGGTTGAATCGAGAATAGGGTTGAATCGAGAATAAGACTGAATCGAGAAAAGGGTTGAATCGAGAATAGGGTTGAATCGAGAATAGGGTTGAATCGAGAATAGGGTTAAATCGAGAAAAGGGTTGAATCGAGAATAGGGTTGAATTGATAGTAGGATTGAATTGAGAATAGGGTTGAATCGAGAATAGGGTTGAATCGAGAATAGGGTTGAATTGATAATAGGACTGAATCGAGAAAAGGATTGAATCGAGAAAAGAATTGAATCGAGAATAGCATTTTAATGGAGAATAGAATGGAATTGAAATCGAATTGAGAATATGATTGAATTAAGCACAGGGTTGAATCGAGAAGAGAACTGAATCAAGAATAGCATTGAATTGAGAATAGAATCGAATTGAAAGCTTGTTAATTGAAATCGAATTGAATTGAGAATCAAATCAAAAGCTTGTGAATTGAAATCAAATCTTTTAAAAGAGGAATAATGTACACCCAGCTCGACAGGGTTATCAGCAGCTGTTGTCTAAGACTGAAGAGCTTTATTTTGTGAAAACAAATGGCTGGATGTGCATTATCCGGCTTATTACACGGCTACTCGCCATCAAACCAAACAATGAAATGGTCTAAGCACTAAGAATTTATTAGCACTTTGATTAAACGTAGCTTTCAGAAAGAAAATGTCCTAACTGACTGGATACTGCATTCATTAACCTACCAACATGAATGTCATAAAAGAATTTTAAGGTTTTACGATAAAGTAAATTCCTTTGAATTATGTTTGATTTTCTTTCACCACTTACAATTTCTTTGCCGTTTTTAACATAAAATTCACATAATTACGATATTTTAATGTTTATATTTTTAAGAGAATTTAAAATGGTAATCTTTTTCAGATATTTTGCATCTCAAATTAACATATTTTGATTTAATAATGCTTTAATATCTGCACTGGGGAAAAAAAATCCAAATTATTTGAGTCCATTTTGAGTTGGACCCTATTATAATTTCATCTTTAGATGTTAAAACAATCTGAAATAAATCATATAAATATATAATAAATCACAAGCATCCACCCCAATGACGTTTTGACAATCACTAGCAACACCCTGTTTTTCCTAGTCCTGTATAACATTTTTCTCATTGCTTTTGATTGCCAGTGAAGAGATGAATATGAAATGATGCAGCGCTGTCGTTCATGTTCAATTATTCACGGCTGCAGGATAGATGTGCTCTAACACACAGACATGTGGGATGGGGATTACCTCTCTCGCGGGACTGCATGCATCCGCTCCTCCTCTCTCCATTTCAAGGCAAATCACATTTCCAGCATTCGAGAGCTCTTACATTAGTCTGCAGACTCAGAGTCAAGGCTTTTGCAGAATGCGATATGCTTCGTCATTGGAGCACCTCGACCTTGATATGTAAGAGTGTGATGCCGTTTACAGCAGAGATATGCACCAATATAAATGTTAAATACGTGAGTTTGTCACATACTGAAATTGTGGGGGCATGTGTTTAAAAATGGCTTCCTTTAAAAACATTAATATTCAATATTTTGTGGATGTTGATCTGTAGAACTGACGTCAAAAAGAAATCAATATACACTCTATATATTTAATTGGGTTTCTGGTCTGATTGTCTGCCAGCACATGTTGTTGTTGTTATATTTAGTAATGGCATCTGCTAATCAAGATTATTCAAAAATATTTACACACACACACATTAATAAGGAGATTGTATTATTTACTCACCGACCACTTTATTAGGTACACCTTACCAGCTGCTTGTTAACACAAATTTCTAATCAGCCAATCACATGGCAGCAACTCAATGCTTTTAGGCATTTAGACATGGGGAAGAAAGGGGATTTAAGTGACTTTGAATGGTTGTTGGTGCCAGACGGGCTGGTCTGAGTATTTCAGAAACTGCTGATCTACTGAGATTTTCACGCACAACCATCTCTAGGGTTTACAGAGAATGGTCTGAAAAAGAGGAAGTATTGAGTGAGCGGCAGTTCTGTGGGCGCAAATGCCTTGTTGATGCCAGAGGTCAGAGGAGAATGGCCAGACTGGTTCCAGCTGATAGAAAGGCAACAGTAACTCAAATAAGCACTCGTTACAACTGAGGTCTGCAGAAGAGCATCTCTGAACACACAACACGTCCAACCTTGAGGCGGATGGGCTACAGCAGCAGAAGACCACACCGGGTGCCACTCCTGTCAGCTAAGAACAGGAAACTGAGGCTACAATTCACACAGGCTCACCAAAACTGGACAATAGAAGATTGGAGAAACGTAGCCTGGTCTGATGAGTCTCCATTTCTGCTGCCACATTCAGATGGTCGGGTCAGAATTTGGCCTTAACAACATGAAAGCATGGATCTATCCTGCCTTGTATCAGCAGTTCAGGCTGGTGGTGGTGGTGTAATGGTGTGGGGGATATTTTCTTGGCACACTTTGAGCCCATTAGTACCAATTGAGTGATAAACCTTGAATCATCTCAGACTGGTTACTTGAACATGACAATGAGTTCACTGTACTCAAATGGCCTCCACAGTCCCCAGTTCTCAATCCAATAGAGCACCTTTGGGATGTGGTGGAACTTGAGACTCGCATCATGGATGTGCAGCCGACAAATCTGCAGCAACTACGTGATGCTATCATGTCAATATGGAGCAAAATCTCTGGGGAATATTTCCAGTACCTTGTTGAATCTATGACACAAAGGATTAAGGCAGTTCTGAAGGCAAAAGGGGTCCAACCCAGTACTAGTAAGGTGTACCTAATAAATATTTTCTCAAGTATATGCATGCTTGTTTGTATTCATAACCACACATACTGTACACACGTATATTATGTGAATACAGACCTTTATTTTGGATGCAATCAACTGCAACTGTTGCCCAGTCCTTAGTTAACTATTTAAAGAGTCATTTAATGCCGTAATAACACCAATAACACTAAATATGAAAATTAAAAATTTCCCAGTACTGGGTTGCAGCTGGAAGGACATCCGCTGTGTAAAACATATGCTGGATAAGTTGGCGGTTCATTCTGCTGTGGTGACCCCAGATTAATAAAGGGACTAAGCCGAAAAGAAAATGAATGAATGAATGAAAATAAAAAAAATTGTGATTTATTATGTGGATGTTATGGTGTCAGTAACACAGTTAACACTTTGTTCAGTGTCAGTATATTGCTCCTTTCAAACGGTTGATATTATACGTTTTAAAAGCTAAATTGATGTTTTTATTTTTATTTTGGATGCATTAAACTGATCAAAAGTTCCATCTCTAATGTTAGAAAGTAAATAGATGCGTTTTGTTTTAACCTTATATTAATAGAAGAATAATAATATGATAATAATGTTTCTTGACACTGATGGCTGGACTAAAGATTGTCAAACTCATGAGGGGTCCATCAGTCCCTTTATTTATCAGGGGGCACCACAGCGGAATGAACCGCCAACTTGTACAGCATATGTTTTTCACAGCAGATGTTCTTCCAGCTGCAACCCAGTACTGGGAAACACCCATACATACTCATTCACACACACACATACACCATGGCCAGTTTAGTTCATCAATTCCCCTATAGCGCATGTGTTTGGACTGTGGGGGAAACCGGAGCACCCGAAGGAAACCCACACCAACATGGGGAGAACATGCAAACATCACACAGAAACGCCAACTGGCCAAGTCGGGACTCGAACCAGCGACCTTCTGAGCCATCACTGAGCCATCGTGTTTGTCTGTTTTATTAATATATATATTTGTTAGCTTGTTAGACTAACACATCTCTTTATACTTCCTTTTTGTTTTGCATTATTTATAGAATATTTGTTGTGTAGTAAGGTGTTATATAAATAAAAGTTGATTTGATATACTCTAACAGCAATTCGTGATGTATGAAGTCAAATCTCGCCTACAGTTCTTCTTATTTAAGGTGTTTTACTTCAAAATATGTCACGTTACATGAGTAAAATGAGATTCTAGTGCCATTTCATGTTGCCTTTTGTTTAAAGTAGGGCACTTTAAATGAAACAAATCAGCCCTTATTCTCTCTCACATTTATTTTTTTATTTCTTTGCTCTTTAATCTGAATGAAACGCCACATCTTTTGTGTGTCCTGCAGGACGGAGGGAAGGTTCTGGAGGAGGGAATGACCCATAACTGCAGTTTGGTAGAGTGTGACATCCGTCTGACCGATGTGGATCAGGACAGTGAGTACAGCATCTGTCAGGCTCTACACGCCAATCAGATCAAAACCAAACACAACCACGATCCCAGTGCCAAAGTCTGAGCCATGCATACTGTGCACGTTATTATTAGTCACCGGAAAGCACTGCAACTTAATGAAAATGATTGAAATTACTCTTATTATATGTTTTATGTTTAAGCGGTCATACCAGTGGATAAATACAAGCATCTAAGCAGCATGACTGACTTGTTTAAGTGTATGTAAGCAAAAATAAAATGACTGTAGTTTTGTCTTGTTTTTTAGTAGTGTACAAATAATACTCACAATTGATTTACTTTGAGGAACACTTCACTTTTTTGGAAAATATAATAGAGTTACAGTAGAGTTTTTAGATTTTTTAATCCATGCAGCCGATCTCTGGGTCTGGCGGGAGCACTTTTAGCTTAGCTTAGCATAGATCATTGAATCGGATTAGATCATTAACATCTTACAACTGCAAAAGCCTAAAAACAAATAAATATTCTATTAATAATACAAAGAAATAAGTATAAAGAGATGTGTTAATCTAACATCTTTAATATATATATACAGTTGAAGTCAGAACTTTTAGCCCCCCTGTTTATTTTTTTCCCCAATTTCTGTTTAACGGAGAGCAGATTTATTTCAACACATTTCTAATCATAATAGTTTTAATAACTCATCTCTAATAATTGATTTATTTTATCATGATGACAGTAAATACTATTAGACTAGATATTCTTCAAGACACTTCTATACAGCTTAAAGTGACATTTAAAGGCTTAACTAGGTTAATTAGGTTAACTAGGTAGGTTAGGGTAATTAGGCAAGTTATTGAATAACGATGGTTTGTTCTGTAGACTACTGAAAATATATAGCTTAAAGGGGCTAATAATTTTAACCTTAAAATGATTATTAAAAAATTAAAAACTGCTTTTATTCTAGCCGAAATAAAACAAATAAGACTTTCTCCAGAGGAAAAAATATTATCAGACATACTGTGAAAATGTCCTTGCTCTGTTAAACATCATTTGGGAATTCTTTAAAATAAGAAAAACAAATACAAAGGGGGGCTAATAATTCTGACTTCAACTGTATTTTTATATATATATATATATATATATATATATATATAAAACGGACTGGTTTTAATGTGTCAGCAAGTCTGCATTTATTAGCTAAACAATACATTCAGCCGATCTCCGGGTATGACAGGAACACTTTTAGCTTAGCATAAATCATTGAATCAGATTAGACCGTTAGCATCTTACACTGCAAAACTTAAAAACAATTGAGCATTCTATAAATAATCCAAGTAAGTAAATATAAAGAGATGTGTTATTGTAACAAGTTTGATATATATAAAACAGACTTTTTATATATATAATATATAACCACTGTTTCACAATTTGGAATAAATAATATGGTTTAATGTGTCAACAAGTCTGTATTTGTTATATAAAAAATACATTTAGCTGATCTCTTCAGCACTTTTAGCTTAGCTTAACATAGATCATTGAGTCAAATTAGACCATTAGCATCTCGCTTACAAATGACCAAAGAGTTTTAATAATTTTATGATTTAAAGCTTTACTCTTCTGTAGTTGCATTGTGTAATAAGAATGACAGAAATTGAAAAGTTGCTATTTTCTAGGCTGATATGGGTTGGATCGGTGAAACTTCACTTGAAGGATTGTTGACTGTTGTAAAACCTTTATAATCATTAGTGATGGGAAGTTCAGATCATTTTTCTCACTCGGACCTTTGAGTCTCGTTCATCGAGATGAACAAATCTTTTTTTTGAGTTCATTTCGTTCAATTTGCCAAAATAACATGATAATGTTACGAGATGCTTCCAAACACATCTACAGCTAGCCCAAACGTTGATCACACTACAGACAAGTCATAACTAGAATGCTACTATACAATGCAATGCTACTATACTAAGAAAGAGAAAAGAATCCTTCATTGTTTATCTGGTGTTTTGTCTATTATTAGCTATTCTGGCATGTTTTCAAATTTGAGTTTTTCGTTCACCTGACACTGACAGTCCATATAAGCTTAGCCGATGTGTACAGTCTGAGCCAGAAACACCAATGATTAGTTCACCTTTTGAGATAATCGTTCATGTGACAGCATGTGAAGAGATGACTCAAAAGAAACCAATTGTTCCAGAATGACACATCACTAATAATCATGACATGACTCACTTCATGAATGTGAATGAGATTTCATGCATGCTTATGACAACTGTTATTAAGTGTCATTTTAATGTAATATTAAAAGCGAAGATGACATGGTTTGTTATGACAACTTGACAAATTCATCACAAGCTGTTTTTGCCTTTTGTCATGACAACTTACCATTACCAAGACAACATAATTTGTCATAAATCTGTCATAAACATGATGGTCATGAGGCATTATAATTGTGTCATAAATACTTTTCTGATCACAGTTTCAATGGAACAAGCTGTATTTGTCATTAAAATGTTTCATTAAAAGTGTCATTACTCTCCTTTCCATAAACAGTTTTATATTTTCTTTACATCACAGCAGCAATTCTTGTATTGAAATGTATAAATATATTTATATACTATTTGTAATACAAACTAGTCCTTCAATGCAAACAGTCAGATATATAAACTACCTTTAAACAACACGAGCATTTATAGCACATAAACAAATATAAATATCCTGCTCGCTTTCTGAGCCTTGTCTATCAAGTTCTTTCTTACAGCCCTTTGATTGGTCACGCGCTCAACAGAAAGGGCTATGATTGGCTCTCACGTGCTGGCGGTCTTCACAGATGAGTGACGGTGATAAACGGCAGCGGCGATCACAGCTGATCCATGATAGACACGGTGGAGAAAACTCTGCAGACACACGCTCGTGTCTGTATCCAGAAGTATCGCTGTAACAGCCGAGAGAGAGGAAAAGTCCTGCCAGCGGGTCAAACGGGTCAGAGTGAGAGAGAGAAATGGAGTAGTGAAAAGGGGCTTCTACTGTAAGTGTCAGTGAAAGACTGTCCAGCAAACACACGCAGTGAAATTGTGCAGTTTCCCCGTTTTTAAGTAGTAGGAGCGTTGTAAATACTCGCGTTCGCCTCCCTCGCCATAGTAAGCTACGGCGACATAAAGCAAATGAGATAAATGATGTCAGTACACAATAACCGGTTATAATTATTACTGAACTGATACCGAATTGTCCGCGTCTGCATCGCGGTGCACCGAAGAAACAATTAATTTTGACACCCCTAATATTAATGATGCTGTTGTAAAATTAATGAAATATTTATAATGGCTTCATGACAATTATGTTTATTACTGATTTATGACAAGTTTTGTTGTCTTGGTAATGTCAGGTTGTCATGACAAAGAGAACAGCTTGTGATGTATTTTTTTTACGTTGAGTTGTCATAATAATGTCATCTTTGCATTTAAAACGTCACAACTCTGCGAAAGTCACTTAATGACAGTTGTTATAAGCATGCATAAAATGTCATTCACATTCATGACATGTCACACCATAATTATAAAGGTTTGGCCAGCCCAGTCACGAGACATGAACATTATTGAGCATGTCTGGGGTAAGATAAAGGAGGAGGCGTTGAAGATGAACCCAAAGTATCTTGATGAACTCTGGGAGTCCTGCAAGAACGCTTTCTTTGCCATTCCAGATGACTTTATTAATCAGTGATTTGAGTCATTGCAGAGATGTATGGATGCAGTCCTCCAAGCTCATGATGGAGTCAGACACAATATTCATTCTGTTTCCACTGCAGCATGAGCACATATTCTAGACTGGACATTATTTCTGTTAATCACAAGACTTTTGTCTAAGCAAAGTCAGACCTTCCTGTCCTAATGAAATCATTCAAAATCAAGGTATAATCATATTTTATTGTGGTAAAATAAGCGTCATCTAGAAGCCTTTGCCTTTCATATAAGACACTTCTGAGACCAAATGATCAACTAGTAGTCAAGTTATTACTTGCTGTTCCTAAAACTTGGAGACTTTTGTCAGGTAGTGTATGTTGATTGAATTAAAGTTAAGCTGTGCAGCAAGTTTCCTTACAATTTTAAGTTGAGTCAGTGTTTTTTTTTTACAGTAAAATGCATATGCAATAATAAAAGTCTGTGCTTTTTCATGGCTAATGTTATATAGCAAATCCTGACAGCTTTTAAAGGCCAAAAGAGGAGTTCCCCTGATGCAAGCTTCAAAAATCTGGCCTTAATTGTTGATTTCAGAATAATAGTTAATAGTTAATGAGGCATAAACTTACAGGAGTGTGAATGAGTCTGACTTTTTGAAGTGTGACTGGAGGTTTGTTTGTGCCATATGACCCCCACAGGGAGAATTAGCTCATAATTAGCAAGCCGTTTATTTAGTGCCAAAGGTCAGTGTGAGCGAGAGTCTGAAGATCAGAAGCAGATCAGCTGTTTTTACTGTCTGCTTAATCACTGTTAGCTAAGATTATACAGATTACGGCTGCACAATATATCGCAAAGTTAGGACTTACGAATACGGTGGTTTTGAGTTCATGCTGACTGTAATGTCATCCTGATTCAAATTACAACACATAGTCTCTGGAGTTTTATTGAGTTTTATTCAACTTGGACACACATATTTGGCCCCCAACCTGAGATATGCCACAAACTGTATAGGCAACATAGTGTTTACAGACTCGGTGAGAAATGACAGATTATTGTGCAAGCACTGTTTCCACTGAAGAGTCCTTCAGATGGCAGGATAAAAACCTTGTGCATGGCATCAGAACGACAAAAAACTACAATAATCAGCAGCGTGTTTTATGAATCCACCCAATTTTATGAAGCATTCAGGAAGAAGAGTCAACTTTTGTCTTTTATGATCTGTATCGTGATACTGTATGTAATTATTCACACAATCTCCCTTTACATAATAATGCACACACATGAAGTCAGGATGAAATGAACAAATGCATTAAAAATGTAGACATTTTTCTCTCTAATTTAAAAAGTACAAAATGTTTTCTATATATCAAGACATACAACAGCTTTTCTTTTTCAAAGTATGATCACTCAAATTACAAATGAGGAAATAACTGTTCATTATTTCATTGAAATGAGCCATAAATTGTAAATACAGTGCTCAGCATAATTGAGTACACCCCATTTTAAAAATGAATATAGGTAATGTATTTTGCTGCATTTAAACAAAACAGATTTAGTAAACAGATATATTTATGAAAATAATATGTTAGTCACCAAACATATTTAGAAATTGAAAGAAAATACAATTAAATTCAAGCCAAATATTGCAAAATAAATTACAACCTACAGAATTTCAACAAATGTTTTTCCAATTTTATTTGCTTTTCTTAATTTTTTTCCTCTTTTTAATTTGTATTTAATATTTGTCTATAACATATAAATTTAGCTGTACTAGTTTTTGGACCTTTATTGTAAGTTATTTTGTTAGATAAGCTCCAGATTTGGCTTCAGTACTGTCTCATCTAATGTATATGCACACATATGTTGTATAGCTTCTGATTAAAAATTCTAATTTGAAAGGGATGTTTATATATGTTGAGCACTGTATATGTGAATTATTAAAGTACAAGATTTGATAACCTGGAAAATCCATTTTTTATAGCGTACATTTTTTATTAGTTGGTTGTTGTTTGTAATACGAGTTTCTTGAAATATATAAAGAAAGATTTCCTGGTTTTATTTCACCAGTGAACCATAAAAATGACCCCCAAGTGAGTGTTCTAAATAATTATCTCAGATTATTTTCATGATTTTTTTGTATTATTAAATGCACTTAAAAAAACATAAATTAAATGTTTCTGCATGCAACATATAATTCTTTTTTTTTTTTCCTCCTTTGGATCTTGTATGTGAAATGATCCAGGTAAAAAAAAAAATATATATATATATATATATATATATAACAATTGTGACCTTGAACCACAAAACCAATTTTATGTTGCACGGGTTTATTAGTGGCATAAAATACATTGTATACACTAACTCGACTTCTAGTTGATCATTTGGAAAAGTGTCAGAAGGTGGATTTTTTTGCTGAATCATCTGTTGATCTGCATCCCAATCATCACCAATACTGCAGAAGACCTACTGGAACCCACATGGAGCCAAGATTCTTAGAGAAATCAGTCAAGTTTGGTGAAGGAAAAGTCATGGTTTGGGGTTACATTCAGTATGAGGGCGTGTGAGAGATCTGCAGAGTGGATGGCAACATCAACAACCTGAGGTATCAAGACATTTGTGCTGCCCATTACATTACAAACCACAGGAGAGGGCGAATTCTTCAGCAGGATAGCGCTCCTTCTCATACTTCAGCCTCCACATCAAAGCTCCTGAAAGCAAAGAAGGTCAAGCTGCTCCAGGATTGGCCAGCCCAGTCACCAGACATGAACATTATTGAGCATGTCTTGGGTAAGATGGAGGAGGCATTGAAGATGAATCCAAAGAATCTTGATGAACTTTGGGAGTCCTGCAAGAAGGCTTTCTTTGCCATTCCAGATGACTTTATTAATCAGTGATTTGAGTCATTGCAGAGATGTATGGATGCAGTCCTCCAAGCTTATGATGGAGTCAGACACAAAATTCATTCTGTTTCCACTGCAGCATGACCACATATTCTAGACTGGACATTATTTCTGTTAATCACAAGACTTTAGTCTCAGCAAAGTCAGACCTTACTGTCCTAATGAAATCCTTAAGACATGATCATATTTTATTGTGGTCAAATAAGCGTCATCTAGAGGATTTTTCCTTTCATATAAGCCACTTCTGATACCAAATGATCAACTAGAAGTTATTATTTGTTGTTCCTAAAACTTGAGTAGGCGACAAGACTTTTGTCAGGTAATGCAAGTTAAAATTATAGATTTTTCTTTCATGCCCAAAATCATTAGAATATTAATTGCTTTCCATTCATTAAATTATGTTCCATTAAGATATTCTGTAAATTTCCTACTGTAAATATATCAAAGCTTAATTTTTTTGCACTAATATGCACTCAATTTATACAGATTTAAACGTGGTTTTCTCTGTATTAAGACTTTTATGAACCTTCAGATTCCAGATTTTCTATAGGCAAGGCAAGTTTATTTATATAGCACGTTTCATACACAATAGTAATTTAAAGTGTTTTGCATAAACAAGAATAAAAGAAATATAAAATACAAGAAATAAAACAGTAAAGAATAAATATGATCATAGTTGTATCTTTGCTTAATATTGTCCCATACTAACAAAAATAAATCAATAGAACGCTTTCAGATGATTTTAGAAAATTGACCCCTATTATTGGCTTTGTGGTCCATATTCACATTTGATAATCTGAGTTTACCAATTTAGATCTCCACTTAAAGCACATTAATTTATTATTATTATTATTATTATTATTATTATTATTATTATTATTATTATTTAACTTTATTCTGTCTCTTTCTGTCCTCTCTGATATTTACAGGATGTTTAAATGTCAGAGTTCATGCAGAAATTCACTGTACTCTTATATATATTATGAAGTCAGGTTGGGATGTTCAAGATTATATCACCAATGCTTTATACAAATGATCTCTGATACTATGAAACAAGGTATCAACGTTTTAAAGAAGATGTATTTATAAACTGAAGCAAATATGTTTCCTCCAACTTGCTGTTTAATGATTTGACAACACAGGAACATCTATATTTATATTTCAGATTTCCAGATTCATTTTGAACAGCCAGGGTGTTATTTTCTTGCAGGGGCTGAACTCATGCTCAAAATTATCATTACATTTTTTTCACAGTAACTTGAGAAACATATACAATTGCAATGTCAACACATACACTTTATAAATAATTAAACAGGAGCACTAAAATAACACCGTCTGAGGCACTTACATTCCTATAAAAGAAGAGGTAGTTGTAGACACATGTAAAAGCAGAATA
This sequence comes from Danio aesculapii, assembly GCF_903798145.1. Lineage (NCBI taxonomy): Eukaryota > Metazoa > Chordata > Actinopteri > Cypriniformes > Danionidae > Danio > Danio aesculapii. The sequence goes on along the minus strand of NC_079454.1, from coordinate 52,100,283 downwards.
ACTGGAATGATTTATTTGATGCTAACTGCATATATTACATATGATCAAGACATAAGATGATGCTTATCTAGCAGGATTTCTAAAGATGGCGTGTTTTGTGTGAGGTTTTTAGGTCCTTTAGTTCTGCATGTTGTCAATTATTTATAGCACCGGCTCCATAAATAGACCAACGTGTTTAGAAATAGTTTGTTAGATCTGTTCTGTTGTAAAGGATCCGTTTTTATTAAAATGAAAGTAGGAAAAACAGGACCTAAGCTATTTTTTAAGAGTTCAGATGGAAAAACCTTTAAGTGCCATCAAATTTTTTCTAAAATGAAGATTTTTCTCTGCCTATGTTTATGATCAGTTATCAGTTATTACCAACCCATGCTCATTTTGAAAATGTACCCCATATACATCTCTGGAGATCGTCAAATACATCCCAGGACATTTATTTATTTATTTTTATTTTTTGCAGTTTTTGTTTTCGCAATTCCACCAGAGGCCGCTGTGTACGCTTTTTGAGATCTCAAATTTCTCTAGCGAGTGCCATTCTCACTTGCTGTTCTCATGTAAATCCACCAGAGACTGATATCAACTGACTGACTGACCCACCGACTTCCCTAAACCTAACCGACAGTGTTTTCAAAAGGACCAATTGACCAGCGCCCACCCCCTTCCCTAAACCCAACCAATAGTGTTTTCAAATGCACCGACTGACCAGCGCCCACCCCCTTTCCTAAATCCAACCAATAGTGTTTTCAAAAGCACCAATTGACCAGCGCCCACCCCCTTTCCTAAATTCAACCAATAGTGTTTTCAAAAGCACCGACTGACAGCGCCCACCCCCTTTCCTAAATTCAACCAATAGTGTTTTCAAAAGCACCGACTGACAGCGCCCACCCCCTTTCCTAAATTCAACCAATAGTGTTTTCAAAAGCACCGACTGACCAGCGCCCACCCCCTTTCCTAAATTCAACCAATAGTGTTTTCAAAAGCACCGACTGACAGCGCCCACCCCCTTTCCTAAATTCAACCAATAGTGTTTTCAAATGCACCGACTGACCAGCGCCCACCCCCTTTCCTAAATTCAACCAATAGTGTTTTCAAAAGCACCGACTGACAGCGCCCACCCCCTTTCCTAAATTCAACCAATAGTGTTTTCAAAAGCACTGATTGACCTGCGGCCACCCCCTTCCCTAAACCCAACCAATAGTGTTTTCAAATGCACCGACTGACCAGCGCCCACCCCCTTTCCTAAATCCAACCAACAGTGTTTTCAAATGCACCGACTGACCAGCGCCCACCCCCTTTCCTAAATCCAACCAACAGTGTTTTCAAATGCACCGACTGACCAGCGCCCACCCCCTTTCCTAAATCCAACCAACAGTGTTTTCAAATGCACCGACTGACCAGCGCCCACCCCCTTTCCTAAATCCAACCAACAGTGTTTTCAAATGCACCGACTGACCAGCGCCCACCCCCTTTCCTAAACCCAACCAATAGTGTCTTCAAATGCACCGACTGACCGGCGCCCACCCCCTTTCCTAAATCCAACCAACAGTGTTTTCAAATGCACCGACTGACCAGCGCCCACCCCCTTTCCTAAACCCAACCAACAGTGTTTTCAAAAGCACTGATTGACCTGCGGCCACCCCCTTCCCTAAACCCAACCAACAGTGTTTTCAAATGCACCGACTGACCAGCGCCCACCCCCTTTCCTAAATCCAACCAACAGTGTTTTCAAATGCACCGACTGACCAGCGCCCACCCCCTTTCCTAAACCCAACCAATAGTGTTTTCAAATGCACCAAATGACCAGCGCCCACCCCCTTTCCTAAATCCAACCAACAGTGTTTTCAAATGCACCGACTGACCAGCGCCACCCCCCTTTCCAAAATCCAACCAACAGTGTTTTCAAATGCACCGACTGACCAGCGCCCACCCCCTTTCCTAAACCCAACCAACAGTGTTTTCAAATGCACCGACTGACCAGCGCCCACCCCCTTTCCTAAACCCAACCAACAGTGTTTTCAAATGCACCGACTGACCAGCGCCCACCCCCTTTCCTAAATCCAACCAACAGTGTTTTCAAATGCACCGACTGACCAGCGCCCACCCCCTTTCCTAAATCCAACCAACAGTGTTTTCAAATGCACCGACTGACCAGCGCCCACCCCCTTTCCTAAACCCAACCAATAGTGTCTTCAAATGCACCGACTGACCGGCGCCCACCCCCTTTCCTAAATCCAACCAACAGTGTTTTCAAATGCACCGACTGACCAGCGCCCACCCCCTTTCCTAAACCCAACCAACAGTGTTTTCAAAAGCACTGATTGACCTGCGGCCACCCCCTTCCCTAAACCCAACCAACAGTGTTTTCAAATGCACCGACTGACCAGCGCCCACCCCCTTTCCTAAATCCAACCAACAGTGTTTTCAAATGCACCGACTGACCAGCGCCCACCCCCTTTCCTAAACCCAACCAATAGTGTTTTCAAATGCACCAAATGACCAGCGCCCACCCCCTTTCCTAAATCCAACCAACAGTGTTTTCAAATGCACCGACTGACCAGCGCCACCCCCCTTTCCAAAATCCAACCAACAGTGTTTTCAAATGCACCGACTGACCAGCGCCCACCCCCTTTCCTAAATCCAACCAACAGTGTTTTCAAATGCACCGACTGACCAGCGCCCACCCCCTTTCCTAAATCCAACCAACAGTGTTTTCAAATGCACCGACTGACCGGCGCCCACCCCCTTTCCTAAATCCAACCAACAGTGTTTTCAAATGCACCGACTGACCAGCGCCCACCCCCTTTCCTAAATCCAACCAACAGTGTTTTCAAATGCACCGACTGACCAGCGCCCACCCCCTTTCCTAAACCCAACCAATAGTGTCTTCAAATGCACCGACTGACCGGCGCCCACCCCCTTTCCTAAATCCAACCAACAGTGTTTTCAAATGCACCGACTGACCAGCGCCCACCCCCTTTCCTAAACCCAACCAATAGTGTTTTCAAAAGCCAACATTGACCAAAATTGACCAAACTATTTAAATCACTGTTGATAACCAGCAAATTGATGGAGCCTTTTACTTTAACAATATATTTACCTACTATGGCTGCCGTCATTTTTTACCGAAAAATCTTCTGAACTAAAAAAAGGTTTGGAAGGTTTGGTAAGCGCATTTACTAGGGGACATCGAAAATGCTTCATGTGAAAAACACTAAGCTCAAGACTTTCTGCTTTAACAAAAGTTATAAAGACCAAATTCTGTATCAAGTTCATTAAAAATATTTGTACAGACCAGCAGATCAACCCAGAATATAAATGCACCACCATAAATTTGTAGATTTTTTTTTTCTCCCATAGAAACTGAAAATAAATGCATTGATGCCGATTGATGCATTTTGAAAGTAATATTTAAAATAGTAATATACTCTATAATTAACTTGTTCCTATGATTTCTTTAAAATATGCTGGGTTGTTGACCCAATGTTGTAGCAAATATGGACGGACAAGCAAATTTTGGGTGAAATTTAAATTAAATTGAAATTCCCAAACGTTGAATTTGTCCACCAGTAACATGTGCAACAACCCAGCATTTCAAGAGAGTAAAATCACCTTTTACTTTATTAAAAATCCTGTGAAATTAAAATAAAGTTTTATTTAGATGTTAGTTTTAAAGATCTCTATAGTCAAGCGTACTCCAAAACAGTGACAAAATTTGAGTATAGAACAAATAAAACTGATATAAACACCCAGAGCTTGCAGTTTGTCACTTCTGCCTAAATGCATGAACGTTTTTTTTTTTTTTTTTTGACGTTGTCTCATACTTCTCATCAAATATTCTGACCAATCAAATGCTCACTAGTGTCTGACATGCCCCGCCCCTTTTTTCTAATTTACTTTTTATTTGATGTGCGTGAGCTCAACCACTCCCACTGGCAGAGCTGTGAGAAAACACAAAAAAACGCTATTGGCTTTTTTTAAAGGGGAGGAGCTACACTATGTCCCGCCCTCTCTTATGTTTAAGTTGAGATTACATTAAACATTAAATAAAAAATGCTAATTTCAAAGCACTTCATGAACCCTTAAACTTTTTGTTTATGATTTTACATGGGACGAAATGCAATTTGCATATTGTCAACATTCTGTGTTGACCAGGTTCTCTGTACATAGCTTTTTTTTTTTAACAAACTATACTGAATTTGGTCTTTAAACATCACTTTCTTAATTCACTAAGCTACATGTAAGTGTTTGTGAATGTCTCGTTACTGGCAACACCAAGGCCCAATCCCAATTCTACCCCTTAGCCCACAGGTGTCAAATCTAGTTCCTGGAGGGCCGCAGCTTTAATGCTAATTAAACACACCTGATCATATTATTTGAGTTCTTCAGGTTTGTTTGAAACCTACACAGGTAGATGTGTTGAAACAGGGCTGGAACTAAACTGTGCAGAGCTGCTGCCCTTAGCCCTTCCCCTTACCCCTGGTTTTGCGTGTTGAGGTGAAGGGGTTGGGGTGTCCCAATTCTCCTTATAATGAAGGCGTTGGGCTTACGGAAAGCGCTAGATAGCCCTCGAAACTGAGATCTTCCAGGATCACACTATAGCGCCTTTCACACATACAGACCTTTCCGGAATATTACCGGAAACTTTCCGGAAAGGTCTGTATGTGTAAACAGGCCCTTTTTGAAAAAACGGAAGGAGAAGTTGTAACATTACTGGTAATTTGCCAGAATACTGCTCTGTGTGAATGCAGAAGGACGATTGCCGGAAAGAGCGCGTTCACGCTTAGAACCATCAGGCGCATTCACATCCGCACGGTTTATGAAAATAAAAGCCTTTGAATTTTTTTTCCAGACACATTTAGCTGCTAGATGTTAGTCAGATATCGCTTCTTTGCTCCTTCTTAATGCCAACTGTGGAAAACAATTACTAATAAAATGCTAATGATAAACCGCTGTTTGTTTACCTTTAAGCTCTGCTTGGCGCGTGTGCACGTGAAGGAGCCGGTCAGCGCCAGCACACACACATATTATGAACATCTCGACATCTAAAAGTGTTCCCCCATATGTTTTCATATAAGTTGTTCACCATACTTATCCATCCACAGAGTTTGTAATGTAGTCAAATGTGTAAACATTTAGCTGCGGTTCGCACTTCTGCATTTGGATGTCTCACAAAGCAGCTCCATGAATGCTAAAGCTTTAAATTAAAGTGAAAACATCAACAAAAGCCCGACCCCTTCTATGTTTAGAAATACAACCGCAGGTCGTTTCTGGTTACTGATGTCAGAATTTTGGAATTTTGGAATTCTGGAATTCGTCGGTTTTTGGAATTTTGGAATTCGTCGGTATTTTGGAATGGATGTGTGAACGCTCTTTTCAGGAAAAATTACAGAATGTCCGTGTCTGTGTGAACACCTTTTTTTAAAATTTACCAGTAAAGTCGTTCCGGGAATCTTTCCGATATTTACCGGTATCACGGTGTGAAAGAGGGCTTATAGAAACCAAGGGGGATGAAAGTTTCCCGTAATACACAGCAGGGCTGCACACGCGAGTCAGGAGATGAACAAATTTAAGTATTTTTTTGGCATTATTAAGAATTTTTACAACAAACAGGCAAATGTTTTAATACATTCATTATGGTATTCATGTTTTACGGTCATGCTTTTTCAAAAAATGATAAAAAAAAATGAACAAAACACTAAATTTGGCTATCCATAATCTCTAATAATAACTCCTGTATAGCAGACCACAACATACTTCCACATCTGTCACTCGTCAGAAAAGTCTAGTGGCTGGGAATAAGCTGTTCACAGTGTCTGCTATAATGTTAATGTTGTTTTCGTGTGTTTACATTGATGAATATGGCCACTGTGTAAAAGCACAGTATAGTTACGAGCTTATTGCCACGTTAGATCATTACGATCACATCATATCGTTGCCTTCTGTGATTTCTGAAGTAGCAAAAAATGATGCAACTGGAATAACTACAGCCGTTGCCGTCATCGATCTCATATAAACCAAGAGCTCGTGATGACA